>NC_082404.1:6019440-6029440 GCF_031168955.1 Gadus macrocephalus | reverse complement strand
ACCTTTAGGTTTTTATATAAACAAGAAAATGGGATGCAAGCCCTTATTTTTTCTGAGTGTGTTCAGTGTGGCCAATGTAACAAACAGAGAGAGAGAGAGGCATTTTTGACAGGGTGAATCAGAATCAGAATTGCTTTTATGACGTTCTTATTTTAGTAGGCCTACACAAGAGCAAAAGTCTTATGCTAAGTGAGAAGAGAACCAAATGTCGCCAGGCGTCATGAGCACTAACGCACAACGCACCAACCACACACGGGATGTTAGCAGGTATATGTCTCAAACCCTTTCGCATTCTGGAAAGTTTCTTAAGCAGTAAAAGCTACTATTTGGTTGGACATTAACACATCGTTCAGGGTTTTGGAAATTAGGTTTACGACTGGGAACACATTTACCACCACTATGCAAAATAACTATAGGCTACAATGCTTTAAAACCAACTGTGGTCTTCAACATGTTAATCGTTAATGAACACACCCTTTCTGTTGCTTAGCTCTAGAGACTCCCCATTTTCTCATCGATACCTATCTTGTTTGGTAACAGAACAAATGACCAACAAAGTCGCTCAAACCAACTGTATTCAGACGGGCTTGGGTGTTGGAGTTAAATAGATTTCCCCGTCCCACGGTAAATGCTAAAAGTTTCTTCAACTCTCCAAATATTTTATCTGATTGACATTGTTGTACGAACCGCAAAGACGGACAACAGATTTCTCCCTCATCCAATTTAAAGTCCCCTAGCAAGGAGGGGACACACAGAGACGAGTCGACAATCGATTTCCATTAATCGATTAAATTCAAAGTGTTTTCCCACAGTTGTGTGGACTGTGCGCGACGGCGATGGAGTGCAGTGATTATAGGCTCGTTTATCTCCGCTGGCACGCCGTCTGCCACTTTGTCGAGAGCTATTTGATTACGCGTGTTCAAGCCATCAACCGCCGTGATGCCGGCGGTTCCTTTGGCGGCGTTTTCTCACATCCTGACCCGCTAATCCATTTTTATAAAAGTGAATTAGGGACCACACACACACACACACACACACACACAGACAGACAGACTGACACACAGACTGACAGACTGTGTGTGTGAGGACGGGAGAAGGAGGTGATTGCGTTAAATAGCGGAAGAGCAGAGAGACCGTGAAGAGGCATCAGACCAGTGGGCTGCTACAGAGGTCCTCATCGGCTCCTTATATCTGTCCTATTAGGCCTGCTGACACCAACCCTGGATAAAGCCAAGACAAACAATCACACATGCACATACACACACAAGCGCACGTGCACATACAAACATACACGCAAACACACACAAGCCCATGCACACGTATAGACACGCACTTTCACACACACACACACACACACACACACACACACACACACACACACACACACACACACACACACACACACACACACACACACACACACACACACACACACACACACAAACACACAAAACTACACGTACACACAGAAAAACACTCACACTCACATATACACACGCACACACACACACACGTATACACACAGACACACAAACCTACACATACACACAAACATATATACACACACACACAGACACACACACACAGACAGTGGACAGGAGAGGGAGGAGATTGTGTTAAATAGCGGAAGAGCAGAGAGACCGTGAAGAGATATCGGAGTGGACAGTGGCTGCTACAGAGGACCTTATCAGCTCCTTATATCTGTACTATTAGGCCTACTGGCACAAACCCTGCATAAAGTCAAGACACAAACACACACAAATGCACACGCACAGACAAACACACAATCACACACACACACACATAAAATAACAGTATGTATTGCCATAAATGTGCACAAATATTGTATGGGAGGCAAGATTGTGTAATCTTTAACCTGAAATGTACCAGGTTCAATCCCCATTTCCCACAGCCTGCTTTGGCAAGTGGCCTGAACCCCCTTCTCCTTAATGATGTGCAATAAATATAACATATAGATTTACTGTATACTTTATATATATAATAAGTAGTACATACACCAACCTAAATATATTTAATCACACAGATCAGTACAACTTATGGTTTTCGGGGCCAAACACAACATAGTTTATTAATTCGGTACCACAGGATGACAGAATAAATCGTTGAGGATCATCACTGAATATCAGATAGAAATTAACCGCTGAGATTGTGTTCTTGAGATTGTGTACACCAGAAAGACATTTAACGCTCGGTTGCATCAACTTCAAAGTACTCTAATTTAAACATGGTCAGTCAAATACACACACACACACACACACACACACACACACACACACACACACACACACACACACACACTTACACACCATCAGCCAAACACCATTATTAGATGATCGTATTCAGATGTGCATCAGGGTTGACCCTTTGTTCGGGTATCTTCCCAGTGAGTGTAAGTATGCATGTAGGCGTCTTTGTGAGGTGGTAATGAGCCTGTAGCTCATTACTCATTCATGGAACTCTGATGTAATATTCAATTCTAATGTTCTACGGCCCACGGTTTACTTTACCCAAGATGAAGGGTGTAATTTACCACTTTAATCTGCATCCCTCGCTTCTAAAGCTTCTCTTAATAATGCATAGATTAATCAGAACATGTGAATCTCACTTTAGAACAGAGACGAGAGAGGAGAAGAAGAGAGAGAGACAAGAACGAAGGGAAAAGAGAGAGGATTTTTTAAATCCGTTTTTTAAATAACGAGGAGACTTCCAAATCCATTTATGCCAGATGATGTCATTTATGTTACACAAGCAGTGAAAACGTACATATATGATAGCAACACAAAGCGGCATGACCACCACAGAGTTAAAGAGGAAGCGACAACCTTTAACAAAATGCGACAAAACCGTACATTATGAGTCTTCTTCACCCGACGGCCATGTTGGTTCCAATCGCTAGCTGGGTGATGGAGATGAATGTGGAATTATACAATCAGGTCCACCCGCAGCTAGCATTCAGAACCAAGATGGCCGCTGAAGGGAAGTCAGGCCTGATCTGTGTAGGACTGTTGGTATTTTGTTTTGCTGACATACTTACACAGAAGAACTTGAAGGGTTTAAAAAAAAACTAAAAATGTTCACGTTTTTTCAAGACTTACCATGTCAGTTCATTTCCATGCAGCTCTAATTCTTGGTGTTTGTATTTTGTATTTTCTCATTCGTTAGAGTAGATTTGGAGCAATGCATGAAAACATCAGTAGTGAATGCTTTCCTCCTGTCAAAACCTGTCATCACAGATCATTTAAACATGGTACATAGTACAACAGAAATGTAACGAGTACAGTCATGACAAAATACTTGATTGAGCAGTTTCCCATCCTCAATTGAGGTATTTAATACATGATTACAACAATTAACAGTTAATCAGGACCCTGTGCCTCCAGGGGGAACTATTCAGTTCCATAACTCAACACTCCATCCAGCATGAGGATGCTTGACCTAATTTTGTGGATGTTTGTACCATATTTCTCCTCCATCTTGTAATTGCATTATTGAGGCGGAGCGAATGCAATTTGGCCTGCGTCTCTCAATCTGTTCCTTTGAGGCGTTTTAAAGTGCTGCAGTGCATATTTCTGGGTCTGCTGCTAACATGCTAGTAGCGAGCTAATGAACATGGTAATTCTTGGCCCTTTGATGATGATCTTGAGTTGACACACATTGCGTCTCCGATATTAATTCCATGAAAAATGTATCAAATTCCAGTTAAGGGTTTAATTCCAATATGCTATGTTTTTGTTCACCAAACTTTTTTTAATTCATGAACCCGGATATGTTGCTCCTCTTGCCAAAAAACGGTTAATTATTTTTCCTCTGATGGCCAAAATAACAGCAATTGGTTAGAACAGCTACTCTAAGCTATACACTGTGAAATGTGCTTCATTAATGTCAACCAATTTTTTTAATAAAAAAAACTAGATTTGTATTTTTTAATCCCACGGATGCTACCTCTATCTATTTTCTTTCCCTTAAATATTTTTTCAAAATCCTATGCAGTTCAAGAAATGGTAACTTCTGAATGTGACAGTTCAAACGGGCGGCCAACAGTGTAGTAAAACTCTACACATTTCAAGACGATCTTCCCACACATAAAGCGCTACCCTCCCCTTCTTACCCAAAGTCATGAAAATGGAATGATCTGTTTCTTCAATGAGCTACTCTCTAGGGAAAAAGGAATTAATAATTAGCTTCACAGAGAGCTAGCGATGATGAGCTTTTGACCCATTTACACTCAACAGGGGGGCCCTCTTCCTTGCACCCAATGCGCCGGGTGTTCCCATTACCCCATAATCAGCGGAGAACAAGCACTTCCCAAAATGTCCTCTCATCTACAGGCACACACCGCGCTCCCGCTGGGCCCCCTCCTGTTCCTGGTGAAGGCGCTCTCCTGTTTTAATTGAAAGATTGTTCCCCGGTTGCACAGGCTCCCCGCTGAGATTTAAAAAAACAAGGAAACCCTCTATTGTTTTTCCAGCAGTTTCGTCAGCTCCTCGCTCTACTCCCTGTAGTATGCCACCAGGTTCACCTTAGGCCTGGCAACCGTGACCGTGGAACCCTGGGATGCCACCTTGAATGCCGGTACGTGATTGGCCCTCTCGGAGGTGTCCTGGTCGGATGGGTGAGTGGGCGGAGCCAGGGACTGGGGCGGGCCCGAGAACTGGCGGGTTTTGTTGTTGCCACGGCGACCCGTATGCACGGACCTCGACGTTTTGTAGCTGGAACCCCGCTGGGGCACGGAGCAACTCAGGAAGGCCCGGAAGAACCTGTAGAACTGCACGCACGCACGCACACACACGCATGCACGTGAAGACAAATGCACGTCAACGCACACACAAAAAAAGACACATACACGCAAACACATAAGACATAAAGAAACACATACACAGTTTCCATTACCGTACAGTTACCATTACCGTATTGGTGTCTAAGAGGACTTCTTAGTCCAGTACAGTTCCCAACCTCTTTGGGAGCGTGACTTCCTTTATAAGTCCGGACTTTAAGTCCAGAACCTGCTTCCACAGGTTCATGGTTTCAACCCTACCACCACTGCGCCACGATGAGGGGCGAGCGGTGGTTCGCTCGCGGCCAGGATTCGCTCGGCAGTCCGTTGGGATATACGGGGGGGTCTTTTCAGACCTTCACCTCTTTAAAGTTGACTCACAGGCGTGCCATCAACTATCTATAGCCTATAACTCCTCAATCCCCCGCCAGCCCGTATGGCTATCAGTGGACAGAGCGATGGGGGTCCCGACCCCGAGGCTGTGAAACGCTGTGTCAGGGCTTGTGTTCACATCATGTGTTCTGTTCATTTGCTCCGTGCAGACGGCCTATGGTGCGGATGCACGGAGAGGCAGCGAGGGCTACCAGTTGGAAAGATCAGAGCTTTTCAGAACAGCTATTTCTGGTGGTCTATCTGGTGGTCTATTCTGAGCTTAATGATATATCCGACGCTATTATATCACAAGAGAGAGGGTTTTTAATGGTGAAAAACAATTTCAAATAGATACAAATAGAGTGATGCTATCTTGTCATAGAAATTGTCAAGATATTGTCGTCTAAGAAACCAGAACCAATTGCAAACAGTTTTCTCTTTCGCAGCACCTGCACTTACACGCCAACTCTTTGACAGCGCTGCCAGAGAAAAACCTTTTATGGACACTCTCCCTTAAGCAGCCCTTTCCTAGTTTGGTAAATCTCGTTCCATGTCATTATGTTGTCGTGCCTCCATGTCAAGCCAGCAGACAGCAAGCACCTCTGGATAAACGTAGTGTACTTAGTATACTTCCATTGTCCACGTATACTTATAGTACTGCTACATTTTCCCAGAGTGCCACGGGACAAAACCAGCCTCTACTCCAACTCTTTTACCTCGAGGACCACTTTCCTATCTCAAGGAAAACGTGGGCGGCCCACAGCAGACCCGAGATAATTTTTTTCCGCAACCCAATCAAAACCCCAATTTTCTAAATAAGATATATGTATTGCATCAGAAAAATAAATAAATTGTTTTGTAACTAAAAAACTGCTACTCTAGTCAAACTTGCCCACATTGTGGACCCTTCACGACGTGAATCTGTGAGAAGTGGAATTGTATATGTATGGAGCCTGCACGTTGGTAGTATAAAAGGAACTCAAAGTAAAAGGTGGAGTAGCCAGTTTGGAGAAATCAGAGTACGATTTATTGTTAAGGTATCTGAGTGAAATAATTCCAGACCTCCCTTCAGGCCTCCCATCTAATCCACTCCCTGAATAAAATACTTCTCGCTAGCTTTAGCAGTAGGTCAGCCAAGCCCTTTGGAGGACTCCGCTCATGTGCAATGAAAGGCCGGGCAGAGAGCACGAAGGCTGCAGGGTAGGTAGACAGACAGGCAGGACAATAAAGTATGTTTCAACAGATACAAGTACCTTTAAGGTATCTTTTCTCTGAGAGAGAGAGAGAGAGAGAGAGAGAGAGAGAGAGAGAGAGAGAGAGAGAGAGAGAGAGAGAGAGAGAGAGAGAGAGAGAGAGAGAGAGAGAGAGTCCTAGACTGAGACCTAGGAAGAGAGATGGGAAGAGAGAAGGACTGTGAAGGTCAGTGGATTAGTCTGGGATGAGGGAGGGATGAGGGGTCTCAGATGAAGGGATGAGAGAAAAGGGGGATTATCCCCTGAGCTTCACCACAGAAAAGCTAGGTGAGAGCACAGCCCACCATTGTGTATGTGTGTGTGTGTGTGTGTGTGTGTGTGTGTGTGTGTGTGTGTGTGTGTGTGTGTGTGTGTGTGTGTGTGTGTGTGTGTGTGTGTGTGTGTATTTGTGTGTGTGTGTGTGTATTTGTGTGTGTATGTGTGTGTGTGTGCGTGTGAAACCTTCTACATGAATGTAAATCATGTACAGGTTAAAGTGCTTCTAGAAATCAAAACATCTGAAGTCTGAAAGAGGCTTGTCTTTATCATTAAAATGAAAAACCCCAACAACAGGTCCGTCTCCATGACAGTGTGGCGTCTGGGAGTGTGATGGGAGCATCCCTGCACCCGCCTGATCGTCCTCCCCTTCTGTCATGTCGAGGGTGGACACGGCCATCGACTCCATGCACACACACTAACACACACAGCTCCTTTAGTGTGTGACATCATCAGAGGGGGAGAAAGAGAGAGAGAGAGAGAGAGAGAGAGAGAGAGAGAGAGAGAGAGAGAGAGAGAGAGAGAGCACCGCTATCCAAACATCATCAGGGACGTCAGGATTGGAAATCACACCTCATCATCCACACCTCGAAAGCTAAGGGTATTTTAGCATTACCATTGAGCTAGACACACACACACACGTGGCTCAGGTTCAACTCCGCACAGCACTTAAAGTCTTCAACTCGCCTCAACACACCTTTGCCATGCTCATGGGCTGGGAGGAACTGAAGACTGAAAGGGTCACACAGATCTGGGTGTGCGTGTGTGGGGGCGTGTGGACGTACGTGCCTGCATGCACGCATTATTCATGCACACTTTCAGAAGTTTCACTTCTCAAAGTTTCAGAAGGTTTCGCCGCTAGAGTCCGAGTCGAGCTTAAGAGTCACCTAAAAGCAGGGGAGGCAACCATCCCGGTCGCTGTAATAGCAAGGCTGTGGTTCAACAGAGATCAAAGAGGGTTATACGTTAGTGACTGAGATAGAGAGAGAAAGAAGCAGAAGAAGCAGTGTGTGTGAGTGTGTGTGTGTGTGTGCGTGTGTTTGTGTGTGTGTGTGTGTTTTTGCGAACACGAGTGAAGTGAGAAAAGGTCAGAGCCGCAGAATATCAAACTTCCCTTACGACATCGTGATCAAAAGGCTGCCTTCCTTATGCAGATTAAATGTTACTTCTTCTCTCCCCGCCGTCCACCTTGGTAACCTTCACCTGGGTCCCGCCTTATCGCCTCCATTGAAATGATATATAATATTTACTTCAGTTATCTCCAATACTCATATTTCCTTAAATGTCTCCCCTGCCTTCCCTCCTCCCTGCACCATTCATATGCCTCTCAGTTCCTTTCCTTTTTTCCCTGTCCTTTTCCCTATCTTCTGATTAGTATCATCTATTGCTCTCTCTCCGTCTTGGGCTCATGTGTTTCTAGCATTGACATTTTGGCTTTAATTTCTTAAAGGTCAATTTTACTTTTAGTCTCCAGGAAAATAGCGTGGGAGATGAACTTCATAAAAGTGCTTTCATACGCACTGCATAAACACCAAAGAAGACAAATTGCCGTTTTGCGATTTTTTCATTTATATATTTTTTATTGCATTCAATGCTGCACTTTGTCAAATTAATTGTTTTGTTCCTTGTTTCAAACCGAACCGTCTGGTCACTAAGTTGCCAGATAGGCTGCAACTCTCCCCTTAATCACCCTTTTTAGTCCATCTTGTACAGTCATGTTCTTATAAAAGGGTGTGTGTGTGTGTGTGTGTGTGTGTGTGTGTGTGTGTGTGTGTGTGTGTGTGTGTGTGTGTAGTTTCCACTAGTTTCAAAGTGGGAAATCTCCCAGCTTTCCTGCGACATTAGACAGAGGCAGACCCTGTTTTGGTCATAGTAGCTTGGATTCTGAGAGGTTGACCGTACTTGACAAACAAGGATGGCTACGCCTGTAATGAGAAGTATTTTCTTTTTATTTCTGCCACGGTCGTTGGTCATTTTAAGTAATGTAAATTTTAAATGCTGTTGCATTGCGCAGTCTTTTGGTTTGTGCAATACAATGTAAAGTTTGGGTGTTTGCTAATCTGCTAAAGAGGCTAATGTGGCTCACAATAACAATGACTCGCCAATGACTGTTCTTCCCCAACTCGCCATGTAGCGATGCCCACAAAGACAAACGGAAGCGCTATAAGTGCTACAAGCCAGGAAATCTTGTCAAAAGAACAATTTGTGCGGGTGGTGTACAGTACAGTACAGTACAGTTATATGCTCCTATAACGGCTAGCCGTTGGGAGTTGCTGGACCGGCCCAATTGTCGATGCAGCGATGAAATTCATTTTGTAAATTTCGAAAAGTAAGATGCATCTCGAACACACCATTACTTCAGTCTGGCCGATCTGGCATACCAATCTAATCAAACCAGTTCGACTAATCGGAAGACAAGGAAGCGTATTAGAAACAGTGGGAAATGTCCACACTATTATGACTATATATATCTATCTCTACCAGTACACTGACTATATTTACTTTAGTTTATAGTCAAATGTAGCTTACAGTTTAGCCTTGTTCATAGTTTAGTTAAATTTGGTTGCGTTTAGTTTGGATTGGTTAAGTTGAGATTTACTTTTTCTGGTCGGCTGCACTAATTTAACTGTGTTAATTAGACACCTTGCTCTTAATGGTGACCTTAGCAAGGCATGAGGATCATAAAATCAAGCATGGATGAATTGAATATTATATAAAGAGATTAGTGTTGGGAGGATACAGATAATGAAAGATGGAGAAGGAAAGAAAGGCTGACCGTTAGACAAAAGAGCAGGCAGAAAGATAGATAGATGGATGGATGGAAAAGGGTTAGAAAGATAAATATCTTGAACAAGACAAGGAGAAAAAGGCAAAACCACAAAAACACAAACAAAAAACAGAAAGTAACAAGAGTAAGTAACGAGAGACGGAAGACGCCATGTGACAGAAGAATGACAGATATATACAAAGAGAGGGAAAATGACAGCTGACAAACCCGATAAGAACTAGGACATTTTCCCATGCCAATACATTTTTGATTTGAAATACAGAGAGAAAGACAGAGAGAGAGGGAAAGACAGAGAGGGAGAGAGAGAGAGAGAGAGAGAGAGAGAGAGAGAGAGAGAGAGAGAGAGAGAGAGAGAGAGAGTGTCTGACATTATCTCACAAGAGAGGGAGAGTGAGAGAGCGAATCGACTTTGGGTTAAAATTACCCATGCCAATTCTCGTCTTTCTAATTATTCAGCTTGTTGACTCTGATTCATCAAGGGCCTGTTTCATGACAGTAAGCATGATTTATTCATGGCACGGCCCTTGAGACTTCTTA
>NC_082404.1:6007808-6019340 GCF_031168955.1 Gadus macrocephalus | reverse complement strand
CACTCAGCGGTTAGGGTTGAACAGGATCCTTTTGTAGACTGGGCAGAATGGGACTATCCTTAGATAATGGCTGGCACAAAGATCTTGTTAAAATAGCAAAAGATCTACTCATGATAACGTTTGGCTTGAGAGCTTCACTCAAAAGCATACGGAAGCAAAGCTTAACTGAAGGGAGAGTGAATGAGAGGACATTTCGGGAGATGACAACCAGGAATAATGACGTTGTTATGCTACGTTCCGGCACTAAATGTCCTGCCAGACGCAGGGACATCCCTGTTGATGGTATTACACATCATGCAATGTGTCTGAGACAGTTCCAAGTATGTCCATATGGGGATATCTATGAGGTGATTAAGTTGCATAATGCATGAGCTTATTGACTTGAATAAAAAGTGATAACTTGCACTCAAAGAACATATTCACAAAACTACATTTTCACATGTTCTGAATGTGACGCCAAAGAAAAAAGAATCACTTAAGTTTGCATGATGACAATGAAAAATAGCATTTATTTACCATCATTTTCTGATTAAATGTTTTTACTTTAGTCTATTTTCAAGGACAACTCAACATCGTGAATACAACCTCCGAATGCACCTTCACAAATACGACTACACGTGATTGTTTGCCTGAATGGTCATAGGTTTGGGGTCTATAGCTAAAAAGCACCATGGTATGCTTATTGTAAGCCATTCAATTGGCTAAGACCTCGATTTTTGCATTGACCACCGTCAAATTATCAGGCTGCTTTCGCTCAAAAAGGGCCATTACGCAAAGGGAAGATCACCTGTCTGGGCTGTCTTATCTAATTGATGCTGAAGATGAGTCAAGTTGATTGCTTAAATCATTTGTTAATTGAAAAGGCAATTTTAGAATATGTATCTTCTTTCCTATATGGCTATGTGTTCTATAATGTAGGACCTGGTTTACACTGAAGACAAAACAATTTAACGCAGCTCAGCAGACAACAGGAAATGTTGTTATAGCAACGAGTGTGCTGGCGTTTACAGTAAAAGACGGCTTAAGTCATTTATCTTTAAATTAGTAAAAAAAATGACTGAAGGTTGATATTAAGGGGATGATTCTCCGTCTGGGTTTGTGTAAATTAAACCTTAGGCAGAACTCATGAACTTGTAAGCGATGTAAACAGTGCTTCCATTCTAAACATGAATGTACACCAATGGAGGCCCGTTCCAGGAACCGAGGACAAATCTATCGGGGGAAGCTAGAAATATTTTGTTCATAAGAAATGTTCACGTTCATCATGATACATGTAGTAGTGACGAGCCTTGCATGCTGTTTTTTTTCCACATCTCTCTTCTATCATTCTGTGCTTGTTGAATCAATAAAGGTCCATTTGGACAATGGCTATGTGTTCTATAATGTCCTTTGCTTGATGTGGAGGATTGTGGAGGTAAGGGTGGTTGGGATGACTATGAATGGAATTGTATTACCATTCAACAAAATTGTATTGGAAAAAAAGAGTACACACACATCGTCTTATTTCATACTTGTCTGTTAATCTGCACTCTTCAGATTACTTTGCCATCACGTCTGTTAAAATCTGTCATGTGTCAAAGCAGGGACGATGACAATAGCGTTGAGCCATTGCAACACAAAGAGTGGCATTCATCACAATAAAACGTTTTTGAGTGTTTTGGAGTACTTTACTCTCATCAAATTCCGGGGTATGCAATTGATGACAAAAGAGTTCCTTGTTCAGATTCTGCTGAGGAGCACTTAGTGTGCATTCGCCTGCCACAAATGTAAACAAGGGCAATATAGCATGTCCATCTTTGTGAATCAACATGCATCGGTTAGTACCTGTCGACAACATAATAGTGAATCGCCATGCAAGTACTTTACAAAATGTCCTATCACAAAGAACATAGTGATATATTGCTATAGTTTACATTCGTGGAAGGCGCACTTACACAAAATGCTTTAAGGCAGAATCAGCAACACAACAAAGTTATTCTGACAAATGTTAACGGATGAATAACGGAAGCCAGGAGAGACGGCTACGATGGTTTGATAACAAATGCATTATTGCCTTTAAGCGACAATTCCACAATAACCCACGAAACAGTAAATAATCTCAATATGATAAACGCCATCGTCCTATTAGAATGAAGCATTGTCTGTATCTAAGTATAATGTACTCATATTGGGGGCTTTCAATGAGAGGCTCTCTCTCTCTCTCTCTCTCTCTCTCTCTCTCTCTCTCTCTCTCTCTCTCTCTCTCTCTCTCTCTCTCTCTCTCTCTCTCTCTCTCTCTCTCTCTCTCCTCTCTCTCTCTCTCTCTCTCTCTCTCTCTCTCTCTCTCTCTCTCACACACACACACACACACACACACACACACACACACACACACACACACACACACACACACACACACACACACACACACACACACACACACACACACACACCATTCCCTTCTGCCAGTTAGACTGACAGATAGATAGATATCGTACCCATTGACCCGATGACACGCCTCCCAATTTCCCCGCCACAGAGCACAGCCCGGGCGTTGCGATCGAACCGTCGCCGAGGCATAACCGGAGCACCCGGGACCATTAGCGGATTAGCAAATGAGCTGGACACGGCCACCAGTCACCAGCCCGGCTCCGTCCAGACATGTCCAGTGACCCAATTATAATGAACAGAGCCGAAGTCAACAACGAACACCCTGGTCTGGGGCCAGGGTAGGGAGGGAGCCCGTAGCCTGCAGGGAGCCCACAGGTCGGACCGAGAATACGGAGTCCTGTATTGGCTGGAAGAATACAGCAGAATCCAGGAAACATTTAACTATTCATACAACGTCAGTTTCCTATTATTGAAACCAGCCGACCTGAACAAATGGACCTCTTTTTCACCTGATTGAAATCGACTCGTGCATGAGTTCCTCTCCCTGCGCTCCATCCATGTGATGGATGAAAGAGACACAAACACGCACATTTTGAGGTTGTTTGGAGGTTGAACAGATGTATTCTGCAGAATCGGGGTCACAGGGTCAATAAGGGCTAAAAGTGGTCTTTTTAGATTTTCATAAAACTGACATTGATTTTATGATCTTACCTGTCAAGGCTTTCACCAACAGGAACGTTTTGACCCTTAACAGTGAGTAATTATAGCAATCTAACTCAAAACTCAATGTTGACGGAAAGCAAAGGTGTTGAGAGTAGTAACTTTGTAACCTTATCATCAACAATGTGTTGAAAATCACTTTCAGCAAAAGCATAATTTCCTATTTTATGTCAGAAGGGAAATTTCCTCTTTTAAAGGGGCAAGGTGTGAGTGTGATCAGCCATTACAAGCTGTTTGGAAATCGCCCTTATTAATGTGCATTAGTGCCATGACAAGTGGAAGTGTCCCACCTAGATTCATGATGGATAAATAAGCAACATTTGCCACAGTCCACTGGGTAGGCTGGTAGACTGATCTGTAAACATCTAGGTGGACACGCCCACTTGTGATGTAATTAAGGCACAGGGAAGGGGAGATTTTCAGACGGCTTGAAATGGCTAATCACACACACACTGGGTTTGTATAACAAGGGGGTGGTATAATTTTAATGTCTATGCAATATGTTTTATTAGAAGTTGTTGTGTCTGAAGAAGAACAAACACATTTAAGCAACAGAACAAGAAAAAATATATAAAATGCAGTATATACTCTACAACTGATTTGCATTTGCTACACAAAACCTTCTGTTTCTTGCTATGGCTTAGTGTTTGTGTCTGCCACCACCAACATGTCCTGGGGCATGCCAGGTGGTGGGAGACCATGGGCTTCCTCTCGTAAAGCATCTGCAATTTAAGATAGGAGCCTGGCTCTCCACGAGTGTGTCGAGCCACTAGCAAACACTGAAAAAACGAAATTGGTGGCATCCTCAGCAGTGACCACAAAAGCCACACATACACCTCAAGAACTGTGGTCTATCTGAGGTCGACATCAATTAAAGTCCATTTTTTATTACGTTATTTTTAATTCAATAATGACTTCTGATTTTCTGAGAACAGCAAACATATGTGAAAACATAGGCTTTAAATTAGGCTTTAATTTTTCATTTGGCTCAACAAATCGATGGTTCCCATCAAGACCAGTCGTGCTTGAAAGGCTAACTCTTGATTACCTAATCAAGACACTTTGACGCCCGCCCCTTATGGTACCACATTTCATAACATATTATAGTGGGACATATTTCTGTCTGTTGTCAACACTATCTAATTAGCCTTTGCCTACAAATGCTATAGCTCCATATTGTGTCCACATATGTGTCGAAAGGGTGTTTTACTTTATGAGTCACAAATTGCATACCATAGCCGTACCGCTAAGAACATTTTTCGGTTTTAAATTTTCCAATTTGGAGCAACAGCTTTCATTCGCTCCTCTTCGGTAAGTTTTTTGAACTGACAAGAAAGCACGTGGCACTTCACACCTTTAAATTCAAACCGTCCGCCAAGAGCGCGTTCTTTTCTTAAAATCCAACAGTGATCAAATGAGCGAGCCTGCTCAAAAAAATAAATAGTAGCTTTAATTTGAATGCGAAGTGAACGATCAATCAAAAAAATTAACTTACCCAAACACGCGTTAACGAACCCGTACCAAACGCAGCCGCTGCGTCCAATCAGCCACCGGCCCTGGGCGCTCGCCGCGAAGCTGAACGGCGTTCCCAGCACGCTCACGAGCAGGTCGCTCACCGAGATGCTCACGAGCATGCAGTTGATGGGTGAGCGCAGCGTCCGGTAGCGGCAGAACAAAGTGATAACGATGAAGTTGTTGAGGAACCCTAAGGTGCCGATGACCCCAAGACACACGGCAACCACCAGTTGTCCCGTGCGCGTGAGAGAGCCCGTGCCGCCGCCGCCACCACCACCGACATCTCCGTCTCCTAGCGCGGGACAGCTCGGGCAGCCGAAGCTCGCATTGGACACGATCATGCCGTTCACGACGCGCGAGCTCACATTCTGCCCCCACGTTTGGCGCGAAACTGAACCATTCGATTCGGGTAACAGCGTGAGCGGTGTGGTAAAAGTGCGAGAACAGAGAGGACGCACGCGGAGTAAACCGGTTCCCCGGTTTCCAAAGTGTTAACTTAAAGTGCTCTGGTTCCGGGGAGGAAGTCTTGAGTGGAGGTTAGGGGGAAAGTAACCGCGAGACTGTGTTTTGTGAGGCCAAGCCCTCCTCTGCCTCGCGCGCAGGGTCCCCCGTGCAATTCCTGTTTCGATAATGTGCTTTTATCGCCGACCTCCTTGCAAGGCGAGGCGCGCGCAAAGGAGTAGACAGTTTGCCCCCACCCCCGACCCCCATTCTAGCCCGCTGCACGCAAACACACACAAACCAACAAACATTGTGGCGCGGTGTGCGCGCGCAAGTGTGCGTGCGCTATGCATGTTTTAGATTGGGAAAATAAAGTTAATCTCCAAAATATATTTTTTAACTATAAGGTTGTGAATGAAATATAGCATCAAGATAGCACTTTCTATTGCAGCTTTGCAGAAAAGTGCTTTCAGCATATGGATGAAGCAAGTAACTGTAGGCTTATTCAAGTAAGTGCATAGCGTGTAGTAGAGTAACTGAAAATATTATTTGTATATAGAATAGATGTTTAGATATGATCCATAATTAAAGGCACCCAGTGCAACTTTCGAGGCTTAAAAATAAACATTCAATTTCTAGTCTTTTTTACACGTATAAGTTTCAATAACTCCATACCATTACATACAGACATTCAAGCAGCAAAGATGAGACGTCGTTGTGTGGTGAGAACATCTTTGCTCCTTGAATGTCGATATGTAATGGTATGGAGTTATTGAAACTTACTACGTGTAAAAAAGACTAGAAATTGAATGTTTATTTTTCATTGAATGTTTACATAAAGTGGCACTGGGTGCCTTTAAAGGTAGAATTTGAATGGAACCTGTACAATGGCAAGTCCCATTCTGACAGCTCCTTCTTTTTGACGTCAGCTATTATAATAAGTTTTCTTTCAGACATAATATGAAGGCCTTCACCACATAATTGTTCTCGTAGTGAGCGAGTGAAGGTGAGAGTGACATGTCAGTGACACATACGAGTCTGCTTCACACATGGCGAAGGCACGAGAGAGCAGGACTGAGAGCGCAAGAAACAGGGAGAGAGACATTGCAAGAGAGGGAGAGAGATAGATAGAGAGTGTACGAGAGAGAGAGTGGGAGGGAGAGAGAGAAAGAGTGAGGGAGAGATAGAGTGTGTGTGTGTGTGTGTGTGAGAGAGAGAGAGAGAGAGAGAGAGAGAGAGAGAGAGAGAGAGAGAGAGAGAGAGAGAGAGAGAGAGAGAGAGAGAGAGAGAGAGAGAGAGAGAGAGAGAGAGAGAGAGGGAGAGAGGGAGAGAACTAGAGAGCATGTGAGAAAGTATATGAGCAGTGTTGGGAAGGATACTATTAAAATGTATCCAATTACAGAATATAGAATACATGCCCAAAAATGTAATAGGCCTATGTAACGTATTCCGTTACATCACTGAATCTGAGTATTGTATTCTGAATAATTGGATTACTTCCACATTGAATTGCATTTTATAAGTGTAGGAATGCGGCATCAAATCCTGCTTACTAAACAAGCATGTATTCTCCTGTTCCAACTGGCTGGATGTGTCAGGCCCAAGTCTCGTTGAATGTTTATGACCAACAGAATTGACCAATTTTCCCATTTCAGTTTCTTTATCAGCTGTTAAAAGTGGAAAATATATAAATATAAAATAATCTGTTTCTGTACAGAATTTGCGATTACATCTAAAAAAGTATATTTAGGGCGTATACTTTTTTTGGTTTGGTGCGGTTCCTTTTCACATTGCAATCGCAAACAGAATTTGTCAACAACGCACATGTGAGCAAAGATCGTTAAATCACCGAACAAAAAGGTCTGGGACGGGGTAAAGCGGAAAATATAAAAAAGTGGGGGAAAAGCGTCTGTGAAAATAAATAATCACAATTATCCAGCGGGCTGCACTCGTTGTGCTGATATTGACTTGTTTCATACAGTTGCGGACCGTTCAAACTCCTTCTCCCTCATCCTGGTGCTGAATGGGTTAAATGCATCGACATTTTTTACGTCTGTTTTCAAGCATACGTTTTATGTGGGTGTCTGTCCAATTATCCAATATAGATTCCGTCTCCTTTTTGCTCCATGCAGAGCCACGACTCATTTTCACCCGACGGTCTGACAACGTGCTGATAGTCTTGGAGTTACCGCTAATCAAACAATAATTCCCATAATGCGCGCGGCTGAGCGGGTGCCTGTTAAAAAAAAAGAGGAGTATTATTTTTAGAACTGGATCGGACAGAGTTGCATTCGCTTCACATCTCAATTGAACCGCACCAGGTTTCATTTGGAAGCAAACCGAGACCAGCTCTTCAGGGAGGTCTTGGCCAGCTGATTTGGTGCGCATTAAAGTGAGGTGTTCGCATTCACACCAACGCAAACGTACTGAACCAAGGGACCAAACTTGTTTAGTAGGCTCGCACTAAATGCTGTTGGTGTGAAAGCACGAATAAACTTATGAAACATGCAATCCATTGATTTCAACAATGTATCTGTATTCAACTATGTAAATTGTAACTGTAACAGAATACAGTTAGGCCTACTAATAATTTGTATTCTGAATACGTAACGCTGGTACATGTATTCCGTTACTCCCCAACACTGAGTATGGGAATGCAAAAAAGTGGGAGCGAGAAAGAGAGAGCGAGACAGACGTTGATGGACGAGCCACGTATAGAAAACCTTACAAATTTTTGGTTAAAGGGGAACTATGCAACGACTAATTTACCTTAATATAAGGGTTAGTAAGAGTCATTGTGATGGTTCTATAACACTTTATGGGTCGATTGGTCGCTGTTTCGACTCCCCTAGCGCATCTTGGAGGAAAAAGGGAATACCGAACCGACGCAAGCAGAGCTGCCGCAGAAGCTGCAATTAGGACCCAGAACTAACCCGAGAATCCCGCAAGAGTGGGCGGTGGGTGGCCGGCAGAAACGTAATGAATTAGTGGAGTTTAATTCTCGGGTTCCCCTTTAAATGCTGAGCTATTCTCTGGGAATTGATCCATCAACACACGGACACACACACAACACCTCAGCATTCATCAATCACACGCATGCACACACTCAAAACCTAATGTGCTTCAAACACACTGGGATGACCGTCAACCCCACTGGCCATTTAGTTACCTGGCGGCCATCTTGGAACTGAATACAGAAATAAAGAAGATACATACGTATACAGTATATATAGCATCATTCAAAAATAATGAGTTTAATGATATGATGCTTATATTGCAGTAACACTTACCTTCAGTCATAGCCGACGCCTTGTGATATTTGCCTTTGTATTAGGCGTGTAGGAACGATTTTGTATTGCATTTGATTGCATTAATCAACAGTTGTGTTAATCTATTATGACTTACTGGAAGGAACTACACAAATTTTCTTCAAACAATATGGAGGATATAATCAATCCTTTGCATATGTTATGTGTAATCATCTACCGTGAGTGTGTCAATGTGTGTGTGTGTGTGTGTGTGTGTGTGTGTGTGTGTGTGTGTGTGTGTGTGTGTGCCTTGTTCAGAGGTCAGGAAGGTAATTTAACTTACAAAATTGACAATCAATGCTCAAAATTGACAATCAACACACACTCTCTCTCTCTCTCTCTCTCTCTCTCTCTCTCTCTCTCTCTCTCTCTCTCTCTCTCTCTCTCTCTCTCTCTCTCTCTCTCTCTCTCTCTCTCTCTCTCTCTCTCTCTCTCTCTCTCTCTCTCTCTCTCTCTCTCTCTCTCTCTCTCTCTCTCTCTCTCTCTCTCTCTCTCTCTCCCTCGCTCTCTCTCTGCCTCACTTCCAACGTCCAGCCTTCTACACTCCATCTCAGTCTATTATGTGGGTGGACAGTATAGACACACACGCACAAACACACACAAAAAATAGCAAATGAATAATTAACTTACACAAGAGGAACATGTAGGAGATATAGGGTCGGCTTTATATGATTTTTCATTAATGTGTCAAATGAACACTAGTGGATTGTTCATGCACTTCATGCGAGTAATTTCACACCAACGTTTTAATGAGCGCCCAAATTGTTCTCTTTTGGCGTCTTTGAATCAACAGCGTCTTGGGTCTGTCCCCACTCTGTATTTCTCTACCTTGACTAAAAACTCGTCCTTGAAACTGGCAAATTGAAACTAGCGAGAAGATGCACAGAAAACAAGAGGTGTATAGTCTGTGCATGAGGGGCCCAGAGGTGGTGTTGTCGGGGCCAGATAATTTTTTTTAACTGGGGGCCCTATAGCATAACTATGTCATTGTGTATGATATGGGGGTGCATCATGATGCCTACAGTGGGATAAAGAAACAGTGGGATAAGGACAAAGATATTAGGAACAGATTTAACAAGAACGCATCCCCCCCTCCACCCCTGCAATATGCCACAACTGACCTATACACTCTTATTTCATTTATCGATATACCCACAGAGGCTACGTACTTTCTTCGAAAACAGCTTGTTCCATGCCATTCATCAATGACATGGGTAAAAATAGACTTCAAGACTAGCATCTATTCCAGCAGCTGGCAGATGGAGTCTCTGTTTATTGTTAACCTCAGTCCCAGCTTTGTAACGTTTGAACTCCCCAGTTGTCAACCGTAACATTAATTTAAACTTAATGCCACCAAAAAAGAACATAAAAAGGTTAGTGCTATGCAACAGAAGGACCAGGCAACCTCATAAGTGATAATTTACCAAGCCAGTATTACATTATGTAAATATCATGCATCATCTTATCAGGAGAGTGAAGGTAAGACAGGTGGAGGAGTGACAGGTGGAGGAGTGACAGGTGGTGTACTACTGAATTGAACATGGATTAAACACCCGGTATAGCCTCCCTATGGCGTAGTGAAGTGAACGCAAACGCAAACGATATAAATTAATGGAGTGGTGTGGTCTGACTTTGATTATTCTTATTATTGTTGATTGGGTGAAAAAGGTTCATACTTACTGGCTGTGAGAATCGAGACGAGGAGGTTATTTGTAATCAAAGCATGCTCTTGAACATTCAAAAGCTGTCCAAAACGCCGTAATTTACACCTTTGTAGGGTTGAGAGGAGGGTTGAGAGGAAAAGCAGCAAACAGCATAATTTACATCGATTTGACTGATTACACGTGTACAATTAGACATTGTTTTGACACCATCGTTTGTGTGTGTGCCTGTGAGTGTGCGTGTGTGTGGTGTGTGTGTGTGTATGTGTTTGTCTGTGTGGTGTGCGTGTGTGTGTGTGTGTGCGTGTATGCGTGTGTGTGGTGTGTGTGTGTGTGTGTGTGTGTGTGTGTGTTTGTGTGTGTGGGGTGTGTGTGTGTGTGTGTGTGTGTGTGTGTGTGTGTGTGTGTGTGTGTGTGTGTGTGTGTGTGTGTGTGTGTTATATTTAAAGCCCCCGGGGGTGGGGGGGAGGCTCCAGCCCGCTCTGACCTCCCAGACGCTCTGCAGTCCAGGGCTGTGAAGATCTTCTGTTAGCAGGAGCTAAAGCTGGTAGAACTCTAAACAAACACACACATGTACACAGTCATGCACATACTCCCATACTCACACACATACACACACACACACACGAACACACACACACACACACACACACACACACACACACACACACACACACACACACACACACACACACACACACACACACACACACACACACACATATACAGTCATACATATACAGTCATGCACACACATGCACACACAGACACAGACACACACACACACACACACACACACACACACCACACACACACACACACACACACACACACACAGGAAGACGGATCCCTACAAACTATGTTTTTGTCTACTCGTTCATTCAATCTTATTGCAGGAACGGAAAGTGGGAAAGGATATGGAGATTGAGCGACTGACTGAAAAAAATCGGGTAAAGAGAGAGTAGGTGAGTGAGAGAGAAAGAGGAAGTTGCTGAAAGAGCGAGAGAGAGAGAGAGAGAGAGAGAGAGAGAGAGAGAGAGGTGGTTAGTGAGTGAGTGACGGAGAGAGAGTCTGAATAAGACAGCTAAAATAAATGTAATAATGGGGATGGGGAAAAATCCACCAGTGTGTGTGTGTGTGTGTGTGTGTGTGTGTGTGTGTGTGTGTGTGTGTGTGTTTGGGTGTGTGTCAGGGATGGAAATTAACACCCGCCACACGCCATTTGCATTGTGTCACTTCACCCGCCAAAAATCGACCTGAGTGTGTGTGTGTGTGTGTGTGTGTGTGTGTGTGTGTGCGTGTGCGTGTGCGTGTTTGTACCTGGATCCATCCTCAGGGTAAGACACTTCCTGGCTAAAAGTTTGGTGCTTTGCTGCATTGCGGAGTCACTCCCCGCCACTCTCACCTTGTTTCCATAGTTACCTGGGAGATGTTTATACAACGCCAAGGGCTGAAGCGTAAGAAGAGGAGAGGGAAGGGGAGGAAGGAGTGTTGGAGACGAGGGAGCTCCAACTCAC
>NC_082404.1:5987808-6002808 GCF_031168955.1 Gadus macrocephalus | reverse complement strand
CATGTCTTCAACGGATAGCCGTTGTCCCCTAACAGCCACCCATCCAAGGGAGGATTCCCCTCGAATATGGCAGGAATGGTCGAGTTTGCCAATATGAAAGAGTCATGGCTTGAGCCAGGGTAATTAGCAAAGACATGATTTATTCTACAATTAGCATCGGAAATGCCATGGATATTAATCGAATGAGTTCCCTACCGGTTTATGTATATGAGTGCGTTTACTGATGGGGCACGTAGCTGCACATGGGTGCAGTCAATAGCACCAAGGACGCCAGGGAACCCACTTGGTCCAAAACTCCTGCTTTGTTCTTTCCTGGCTGTCAGGTGTAACGGGGAATTTGATGTATTCCCCAGCATGTCGGACTAGACCTGACGTAACTGCATGTACAGCCGAACTTATTGCCGATTGTGAAATGCGTCCAATAGAAGGGGATGCTGGAACGACCCAGGTGCATAGAAATGCAGTGCCGCTGTAACTTTCCCTGCAACGGGGAGGGCATAGGGACAGCGTGCATCAGTCCCCAGCTCATCTGCCAGGAGATGGCAGATATCTGTGACAGCCTGACGGGTCAGGCGTGGCTTATGCCTGCATTCCTCCTCACTCAGGGAGAGATAGGTGTGTCTGGGCCGGTAGACCCTCTCCCCCCGGCGTCTGATCCTCGGTCCCAAGACGTATTCCATTCCACTGTGCAATAGAACAATTATGAGCAGCCTCAACTTAAAAGGTATGCAGAGTAAGGTTTTAAATGGACTTACAGAAGGTGATTTCGCAGTCTTCAGAATTTATTTCGCAGTCTTCAGAATTGTGTTTCCTGATTCTGGACGGACAACCCACTTTGACAGGTGTCCTTATATACATGTGTCTCTTGCCACTATTGGTCAACCAGGTTAATTTGATCCGTCATTACGCCTTCTACAATTCGCGTGAATAATTTGGGTAAATGTGTACGCTAGATTTATGCCTATTTATTTTATCTTTATGGACACCACAATGATTTTCCTTGTGTGGTAATATTTTATTTTCCTTGTAATTATGTATGGTTTGCAAAAATGGGAACTGCTGTCCGTGTAGATGAGAGAAGCAAAGTGTATGCGCGAGGTGCACAAGCAATCCGTATGCATCGCATGTGCATGTATGCATGCGCCCTTAAAATAGCATCTGAACAACGCGCCACTGACTTTAAACCTTTCCTGGTCTGTGGCGCAGTTGTATTCAGAAACTGCAAAATATCGCTTGCGCCAGAACACGCCTCCTCCTTTCGCCGAACCGCCCCTTGGGGCGCAAGATCATTCCCTAATTTACCGGCGAGTGGCGGTGGTGGGAAAAGAACGCTCTGCGCCAGTTGTAAACTAGCAACGACACATGCGCCAGTGACTAAGTCACTTGCGCCGGATGCAAGATAGGGCCCTATATCTCCGCTTGAATCCCTGGAATAGAACACTCTGTAGCCTCGCTCATAATCCCCGGCACAAACACGGCATAATGCGGGCATACGGACACCACCCTGCTGGACGCCACGACGCGGTTAGAGGTCAGACACAAGGAGGGATAAGTGAGTCGATAATAAGGAAACTAGGAGATAAAGAACCAGCATTAACCCGTCAATGAAATGATCCCATCTTATAATCAGGAGAGGAGACAGAGAGACAGAGAGAGAGAGAGAGAGAGAGAGAGAGAGAGAGAGAGAGAGAGAGAGAGAGAGAGAGAGAGATACCGAGACTGAGAAAGACACCATAGGAGAGAGCCATTCGATGAACAAGAGATACCTAGTCTGCCGGTTTAAAGTTCAGATGTATCAATGAAAGGCACTTCCACTTCCCTCCTGCCAACTCTCACACCAAATGTGCAACTCTGCAGCCACCCACAGTGTTTATCAAAACACGTTCGGTTGAACCAATGCAGTCAACATGTGACCTTTAAATGTCCTCATAAGTCCTCCGTTTATTGTGTTCGAGAATAAGGGACCCAGCCTCCAGAACAACCGTTGTTCAGTTCTCTCATGGTGGGATGGGTCCCAGGCCCCCTGACACATGAAGGCCAGAGTTCTGTCCCGGTGTGATGGCCCAGTTGGCACCAGGAGGTGGGGCAGGGTGACCAGCAGGCCAGAGAGTGTCCCTCATCCCACACAAATGTGTAGAAAGGAGCACAGACGTGCCAGTGTCTTTGTGTGAAGTGGGTCAGGTTTATTGGTGTCATGTTTTCCTTTCTCCCCCTTTTGTTCATTAGTTCTTCCGGTCCTTTCACACTATTTCTGGCTATCTGTACAGTATCGCCACTGAGTCATTTAGGAAAGGGATTTATACAACATTTCTGGATATTGCCTTACAATAAAATAACATTTATCAACCGTTATTTAACATTAGTTGATGTAGTTATAAGTATTATTATGTTTCATTAGTAAAGGGGTTTGGCTAAGGGGGTTAGGGTTAACCCTGACCCTATTAAATCTAAGTCTATAAATGCCTTAGTTACCATGAACCCCATCACCATGATTAACATGAACTCTTTAAGTAAACATGGACACCATTAGTACATGATTCCTACACCATGAGTTAATTATCATTTAAGTGTTAGTAATTGCTTCTTAACTTCTTAACTAATCTAAATGAATGGTCAACGAACCTACCCTTATTCTGCCAATGTCGGGGAATTATTTCAGATGCCTGTACAACGCTATACGAAGAGGGTAATAGGTAGTATTGAGGACATTGGGGATTGAACCCACGACCTCACCGCTGGGAGTTGAACACCCTTGCGTCCCCACACTCTCCCTTAATCTCTGTCGCTCTCTCTTCTCCCTTAATCTCGGTTTCTCTCTCATTTTCCATTTCGTTCATTTGATTTTGTTGTCTTCTTCTTTATAACATCTGAAAATAATTTAAATAGTCAAAAATCAAGCCAAAAAATTAAAGCATTTTTCTATTATAGCTTTCAAGAAAATACTCGCTTACCAGAGTATGCTAGATTGTTTAAAGTTTTCAGCTGAAAATCCTTCACTTCCCTTCAACAGCCTCCAATGGCCTCCCTCCGAAACCGCCTCCAATGGCCTCCCTCCGAAACCGCCCCCCCCCCCCCCCCCCCCCCCCCCAACACGCTCAACCTGCCAGCTTGAGCAATAGGTCATCCTGGCCTTGTGGGAGACTCTGGTCATGGGCAACGAGGGCAGGTGTGTGCGGGTGGCCGGATAGATAGGGAGGCCATCCAATCTTTTCATTCATGCCAAAATAAATGCTTGGACAGGATTATTACAGGCCTGCGACAGCCACGGATCCGGCATTTTTCTTCACCTTTTTGTCTGAGCATTTTGAATGCTGTCGGGATTTAATGAAAACTTCAAGAAATATGCTTCAAACGAATTGCCCACCCTAGCTTTAATAAACTGGTCTCTATTTTTCCTCTTGGTTGTTTCCATTGAGGATTTTTGGCCTTTGAAAGTGTGCAGGCTTTAAACTGCTGCTTTCAAAGTCACTAAAAATAGGACATTTCTTTCAAGGGCAAAGTTGCTGTGGAGAACATGTAGTGCTGGGGCTCCCATTAGGACGCTTTGAATGTACAAAAAAATTAAATAAAAATACAGCAAAAGTCTTTCAAGTCCACTCATGAGAGCTCAGAGGAGGGGCTTGCCAGGAGTTTGGCAGGAAGTGGCAACTCGTTTCCCTTCAAGTCACCCGTCAGCAGAGTCACACTTTAATACGAAAATAAGAGAGGGGAATCAGAACAAATCCCGCCCAGGGCGCGACGACCCGACCTGCGTGACTAAGCCCTGAATCTCCCAGGCTGGGTAATTTACGCCGCACAAAACAGTGTGCATGTAAGCACGTTTACAGAAACACACGCATGGATTTCAATCACCCCAACCCCAAGGTTAGGAAATCAATCTGAATTGATAAATGATGCAAGGTAATATAATCAAGCAGGAGACATTCCTCTGGAGCTAATTAGCAGCTGCCTGTCAGGTGTCCCTGCAGGTTAGTGATGGACACATAAATATGATACGAGATACACTTGACCCCCGGCAGAGCTATAGAGAGAGAGAGTTGCGACATGCTATGATCTCGTCGACAGGGTGGTCACGTGGTGGTCACGTGGTTCATGTAAGCCTCAATAGTTCCAAACACGCCGCGCTGTCAATGTTATTCTATGGGGCGACAGCAGAGATTTCAATATTGAATGGTAAATATGAATGAAAAAGACACATACGAGTATTTGTCTGACTGTTATGGCATTATTGCATATTTGTAAACGTCAGTTTTACATTTAGAGTGGTTGGGGGACAACTGAAAGCTATCTTCAAATATTACTTAGATACGTTTTTAAGTTTGAGGGAAAGCTTCACGTTCGTGTTAGCATACTGGCTTAACCTTAACTAACCTTACATCTGTATTGAAATCAAAGTATTCAAGATGTTTTACCATGATCATTTTAAGATATAAGCCACACAAAGTATCAAATATATTAAAGAATAACAACTCATTACGCTTGGATGAATGAAATAGTATTTTTTTTTTATTAAACAATTGAATCTGTTCAACGAATGTGTGAACAGATTCAAGAATGGACACACCATTCGGGCAAACCATTAACATATAACGTTGCAAATATACTATACTTTATGCCATTACAATACTTATAATAGCCCTGAGCAAATTCAAAATTGTACCATGGTTGGCTGTGCAACGTGTGGATGCTCCAATCGGTCCAAGAAGGGTTACCACATGTATGGCTTCCCCAAGGACCAAGAGCGCAGGAAGAAATGGATGGCAATGGTCAGCCGTCAAAACGTACAAGTGACAGGGGTCAGCAACAGTCCAAAACTATGTAATGTAAGTAATGTTCACATCACTTGCCAGCATTTCAAAGGGCATAATAATTCTAAGTGTAGAGAATTATGACTTTTCAATGATATTTGAAGTGCAATGGAAACTGATCTTACATGCCTACCAACAGGTACACAATTCACTGCCACAAAAAGAGAAGGGATGTTGATGTTGAGGCCCGATGCAGTCCCAACAGTTTTCATTCATCACCCTAAGCCGAAGAGGAAACCCCCTTCTGTGAGGGTGCCTCCAGAACCAAGTGCAACGGACCACACATATTGCGCCAAATTAAACTTCGGTATGATCCATGCAGCTAACAATGTTCCCCATTTCATGTAATTCAAGGATAGACTACACACACTCCTATTGAGATAATATAATTCATATTTGTACATTCAGTTTAAAAAACAACCAGCGGTCAGGGATTCTCTGAGGATTTGCACACAATGTAGATAATCGACACATTTCTACCCAATTATCAATTGCCGGTAGATCCATTTATACATTTTATTGGTTTCTGATTGTGGCAGTTGATTTAATTCACATTACAGAAACGTTTTGCTTTAATTAATTGTCTTACATTGCCTTACATTGGAGATGACAGTAGTTGCAACTGTCAAGGCAAAATACATATAACAGCAACATTACCTTGTAATTGTTACAGAGAATGAGGGAGAAATTGAGGTGGATTTCAAGAGCGATGACAGCAGACAGAGAGAGCAATCAAGAGGCCACTTTGCCAGGGGCAGCTGCTCCAGGGACCAGACTGCAAGGGACTGATGGGGCAACTGTGGAGGACCTAATAAGGCAACTAAAAAAGGAAAAATAAATGAGAAGGAGAGCAGAGAGGGCTCTTCAATTTGGCACTAAGAAAGATAAACAATTCAGTCAACAAGAAGTTAAACGAAAAAGCCATACAGGTTCAATTCACCGCCCATCATAATCAGCATTGTTGAAGCGGCGGCATCTGTTGGGCTTCATGTGCTGAACATCACCCTTTCCAGGATATAATTAAACTAACAATGTTATTTCTACTAGCTATCGCATCATAAAACCCGTCCTTAAATCAACCTAAATTATCCTAGTAATCCAACATAAATAACTAACTAAATAAAAGTTAGATTCACTACTGAACTTCGTAATTGTTGGTGTAGATACCTTCACATGGCGAAGTCGAGCTAACAAACCAGCAGGCAATCGGTCGTCTACCAAGATAAAAATATATATAATTACGCTGTGCATTGACAAATAAATATCAGTATATGCATCATAAAGGACCACTAATACAATAGACAGTTGACAATTCAAAAGAGGTAGCTATTTAATCAATTTACCCCTGGAGATACCTTCACAGGTGGTGAAGTTGAGCTAACAAACTAGCAGGCAATCGGTCGTCTACCAAGATAAATATATATATAATTACGCTGTGCATTTACAAATAAATATCAGTATATGCATCATAAAGGGCCTCTGATACAATATAGACAGTTGACAATTCAAAAGAGATAGCTATTTAATCAATTTACCTCAGAAGTTACTCAACGGCCAGCAATGGAAATGAATGATCTCCTACGCCGTAAAATGGTTGTTTGGAACTATTCGAGGCTCCCGGAAGTAGGCGCTACAACGGAGTCCAATGGAAGTGTCGCCACTATGTCTTTTGGTCCTCCTCGTCTTCATCTATTCACTCAATCAAAGAGGAGGGCACAAGACCGACATGAAGCTGTCATAGCAAGGACATGACACCTGTTGTGAGCATGCGGGAGTCTTTATCAATGTTTATATGTTATTAAATGTAATTCGGTCAATGATGTAACTGAATGACATGACTATGAAAATACAGGCTTTGTTATCAACGAAGACAATACAACTTGTGAACGTGTTTGTTATGTAAACATTCATTCATTCACTAAGAAAACATGACCTGTGAGTGTTTGTTATGAAAAGATGACATTCCCCAAGACAACATGACCCGTTAATGTGTTTGTTATGAAAACATGACATTCACCACGCAACATAACCATAACATAATGTGTCATAAACGTGCCATTGCGGGCCTGAATATAAAACCTAAAGATGCGATTTAGTGGTGTGCTAACATAACATTTGACTGTGATATGTGTTTGGTTTTTTTGACACAATTAAGGGACTCATGACAGTTGATGTCAAAACCAATCAGTGTGTTCATGACAGGCCGTCATGTCTTGTTCATGACAGTGTCATTTCAGTCTTAAACACACCCCTTCAAACAAAGTCTTCCATTTATTCATGAATCTTTCTTTCTTTCTTTCTTTCTTTCTTTCTTTCTTTCTTTCTTTCTTTCTTTCTTTCTTTCTTTCTTTCTTTCTTTCTTTCTTTCTTTCTTTCTTTCTTTCTTTCTTTCTTTCTTTCTTTCTTTCTTTCTTTCTTTCTTTCTTTCTTTCTTTCTTTCTTTCTTTCTTTCTTTCTTTCTCTAGAGTGTTTCCTCCCAGCAGGAAAGGCACTGGGTCTGATCCCCAAGGCCAACAGCCAAACCCGTAGGCGTCTATCAGCGAGATACCCAAACAAACACCGGCTAGTTCAAGAGATTCACCTGCCTTGCTCAGTAATGCATGCGTCTGAGTCAGAATCTGTATTCACAGAAGTGGCTTTTCGATAAAAGCGTCTCCTTCATGTCTGAATAGTATAATACACAGTACATGGGTATTCTACCATGTAGTTCCCTGTTTCTCCTGTATATATTTACACACAGCGTGTTTCAATCTTCTTACCTTCCGGCGGAAAAAAGTAATAATTTCATTCGTGCAGAAGATTGATGGAGCTGCGGTTGACAGGGGGACAGGCAATGATCAACCATGATAATAACTATTGGATTAATCACATGATTCAATGACGAGTCAATGACTTATCGATCCTTCAAACAGCTGCTGCATCACTGCTCTTCCAGGGGGAACACAGGACTGGTGAGACCTGAGCAATCGATGGGAACCGGTCCCGTCGGCGGGGCCCTCTGAATGATGGCCTGACTCAGAGGGCCCCGAGTCCAGATTTACTGAGGGCTTTGGACATTGAGCTGAACGTTGAGGTGCACGGGGGATCAATGGAGACTCTCTCCGGCGTCTGGGACCCGCTCTCGCAAACAAATACAGTGGACTGATTACTGCCGACTCAATCTCAGGCCGATTGATACATGCTAAACGCAGGCCCCGTCACCGGTTGCTAGGTGTGTGTTTGATTGAGCCTGGGGCAGCTCCGCCCTGCCATTGATTTGGGCGAGAAACAGACCCTGCTGCTCAGGTCTGCTCTGTCATTGAGCTGTGGGATCATCCGTCATGTACAGTATGCTGCACACAATGACGCTGACACACACACACACACTCTCACACATACTCACACACACACACACACACTAGGGGCATTGGTAATCATACACTCTCATACACTCATACACACACACACACACACACACACACACACACACACACACACACACACACACACACACACACACACACACACACACACACACACACACACACACACACACACACACACCACACACACACACACACACACACACACACTAGGGGCATTGGTAATCATACACTCGTAATAATCTCCAGGGGGGAAAGTAGGGGTTTGTATGATTGTGTAGGCCAGAGGGGGAAAGCGTCAGCCTGCATGCTGTGTTTAGACAGAGTCTGAGTGCATGACAAGGACATAACAACACAGAGCATTTACGTTTTGTTTTGTTTCTGTGTGCCTGCAGTGAAACCACCGAAAAGGTTGAGAATGAATGAAAAAGACTCAGATGGACACGTGCAGACAGAGTGACAAAAGAATACACAGACACACTCGAACAAGATTGCAGGCAGACGAGCGTATGTGCCAGGGAGAGACATTGCTGGTTGTGGAGAATGTACAAACCGCGGCTGCATGTATGTGCATTTGACTTCAAATCACAAGCGAGACACATCCACAACTCATATTCCTCCGTTTCCGACATAGAAAAAACGTCCCCAGACCAAATCGTGGACCGAAAGTTAAGGCACATGATTAGAAGATTTGATTAAAATAAAAGCAATGATAAATTGTATTTGAAGGCACCTCTCTCGGCGCTCAATGGCACTCAAGAAGGTAGACAAAGTAATTAAAAAGACTTTGAAATATTCTCACAGTGTCCAAACAGAGTATGATTGAGAGGCTTAATGATTTTCCATCTACATCAACTACAGTCAAATCCACGACTCAATAACAAACTCGGAGCAAATTAATTATCTGCTATTGTTCCAGAGGTTATTCAGCGTCAAGAGGTGAGAGCCGACAAACGTTTACAATCCCCCTCCGTGAAGGAGGCCAATCAAGTGGAATGCTGGAGGCAGTCGCCACTGCAAGGGAATAATGGCAACCACGCAGGGCTCGACACTGAGTCATAAACAAACACTTATCCTGGCAGCCCCCCGGACCCTTCGTTGTTGATCGACTTCATCCCCCGTTGAGAAGTCGTATGTTACTGCTCATATTACCATGTTGCCTGATCGAATCCTGCATACTGCACATCATGGAGGAGTTAAGGTCCAAAGTAAGTCGATTAGCTTTGCTGGGAGCCTATTAAAGTATCAAATTGAAGATTGGAAGTCTGAGTGTCAATCAGGTGAGACCACTGAATCAGATACCGCTGTGATTGGCCAGGGGGTTGGATTGGTTATGCGGATGCTGGACGTTTTTTCTTCTCTTCCAATTCTGTATTTCACTCTCTTGCCAAGGATCCCTGAACCTTACACCCTCGTACTAGCACGCTACCCTGCGCTGTTGGTCGGGCTGCAACAGGGAAGCATAATCATGAACCCCGCCGACATGCTAACAGCTTAGAACAGTACATCCTGAGGAGGACCCCAGCACCACAACAGCTCACCGTAATGTTTTTGTTGTAATTCTAAACAAAAAAGTAAACACACATATAATATATATATATACTGTATATATATATATGCTTTATTTGGATTTCACACAGGTAATCTTCACCTAAACTCACGCACAACATAACACAACAACTGCAAGGACTAATAGTGGACTAAAAAATGGTCAAATCTGTAAGAAATGAAAACGCATGCAATACACCTGTATACCTGAATCGATAATTCTGTAACTATTCAAAACATCCAGAGAGACATCCACTTTTCTGTACATATTACCATGACCTTACCCACTGGATACACTCACTGTGTATAGTTTAACATTTCATGCCTCACCAAACGCACACATTGCATAGTTGAACATTTAATGCCTCACCAAACGCAGATGAATGTGAGGGTCGTGCTTAAATAGCCTCACATAACGCTGCAATGTTTGGTTGTATTGGAGATAGTTTCAGTCTTATATCATTTTCCGCATATAGTTTTTGCCTGAACTTTGTCATACTTCATGCTGTTGAGAGTTGAGAACCCAGTCGCGCATAGGTAAGTTGTTGCAAAGAGCATCAAAGGTTTAATGACATGATTTGCCAATTCAGGATGCTCTGCGTGCAAGGCAAACCAGGAATATGTCAGCGCCTTCTGTTTGAACTCAATTTCATCGACCCGTTCATGGATATATACAGTATATGAGCTCTCTCACTCAGAAATGGGTGGCTGGTATGAGTTGGTGAAATAAACGGAAAACAAATCCAGTTATCTCTGTTGTCTGTTTCGGGGAAGTACGCGCGTAACTGTTTACAAGGTGTTTCTCTAAATCAAATTTTACACTGTCCGCAGTTCTGAGTCTCGTTTGCACAAACAAAATCGTGCGGTAAACTTGAAACTGTAAGACCAGAGACCCAGCTTTTTAATCATGCCTCAATTTGTCCCTCACATTAAATATCGTCGCTGAGAGGCCCTGCAGTCCGAGAATCAGTTCATTCAGGCGAGTATAAATATCCCACAAATAGGCCAACCTCGTGAGCTGCTCATCGTAATGCGACGTGCCACACAGATGAAAAGGCTGGTCGATGAAAAGAACCGTGAATCTCGCCTTCAATTCAAAATAACCGTGCCAAGACGTTTCCCTTGATAGCCACCGCACTTCAGCATGGAGCAACAGCGGTAAATGATTGCTGCCCATTTTGTTGCACAGGGCGGAATAAAGGCTTGAGTTTAGGGGCCTTTATCAAAGTTCACCATTCTCACTGTATTATTCAATAATTCAGTCAGGCTGTCAGGCATTCCCTTGGCAGCAGCGCTTCTCTGTGGATGCTGCAATGTACCCAAGATGCATCGGGGGGCAATGCTTGCACTCGAGTGATAACACTTTTGTAAAGCGGTAGTAGCAGTCCAAAATGGTCCTGCCCGATTGTCCTGGTTTCCAGCGGTTGCAGAAGTGATGTCTTCTTGAATTGACCCCCAACGATGATTGTCCAACTGTATTGCATATAATTCACTGGCTTGTATGCGACGTACTAGCTGTTTCAATAGTGTTTGGCTACAGCTAACATCAGACCAGTTGATCATACCTGTATGACCTGAGCAGCTTCGCTAGCAGCCCCAGTCGAGCTGTAGCTACCATACGATTTCTTTAATGTAGAAAACTCGAGAGACCACACAGTTAACGTCGGGGGAAGATAAAGAACCGCTTGTTCGTTTTGGAAAGAAAACACCAATATTCACGTACCCACAACACAGGATATTCTGGAAAAAACTCATCAGAGCCATCAACAGACTGGGTTGTCACTGACCAGAGTCAGAACGGTGAACAAATCAGTCAGAAGTCTGCAAAATAGTTTCCTTCCAGAAACGAAGCGACCAACATAGTTAAATGCATCTTTATCTATCGTTATGTGTCTCACGTTTCCCTACATTTGAAAAAGTGTCTAGTTGGTGACAGGCATCAGCTACAGTAGAACTGTTGCTAGCACAGTCCCACTTTACATATCCATATAGCCTACAGGGAAATATGGTAATGCAGTTCCAAGTGATTTCTATGCCTTACGAAAGTGACAAACAACGGGTACCGGAGAACAGGTGCCCAGCGAAGTCCTTGCCTTCTTTGACGTGCATAAATAGATGTAGAGATCTCAAGGTGAAAGGCTGCATACGCATACCAGTCATAAATCAAACCCACCTTCCAAACCATAGGCAGTGCATGATTGTCTGTTGTTTTTTTTGTGTTTATTTTACATCAAATTACTCGAAATGGGTGGTTTAGTGAAATGTTCATTTAAATGTTATTTAATCTTAATTATACGACAATATGGTTGTTATGAACACCTACAGGAACTGAAAGTTAAATTAAGTAGATGTTTACTGATACACATGATAAACGAATAACTTAATAGAGAGTTTAGACGTTTTCTATGCTTAATTTCCCTAAATAGAGGTAACAGAGCTTCATATATTAAAGCCTACATTGACAATTGAACTACTTCTGAGCTACTAAAACCATACAGAGATTGCAAATTATGGAGGCCTTTTCATTTCGATTTTTCAAAGCATTTTCAAAAAGTCTTCACCTCAGGCTAGTAAAACACATAACCTAAACACATGCATAACTACACGCATACGGGCGCGCACACACACACACGCACACAAGCACACACACACACACACACACACACACACACACACACACACACACACACACACACCTTCATACTTTAATAAGTGAAATTGTTTCAACCAACAAGATAATCAAATATTCTTTATAAAATATCATTTAAATCTGGTTTAGTCTATAATTTTACTCTAGGAGACATAGAGAGGAAGCAGTCACTACATGTTGTATTTTTGTTACAGTTCCCATTATTTATTTCACATTGTCTGACCAGCAGTTGATATGTCAAAAGAAAAAAAGAAAATAAACATTGTCAGAACACCAACTGTAAAAACGCAATGTAGAAACACATAACCTACTGTGCTTTAAAACGAAATGTCATGACAGATTTAGTCACTATAGCATTTGACATGAATTTCACCCACTGGGATAACATTTGATTTGAGAACTGAATTGGCACAGCGTGCTACTCCACCACGTTTTCTATCGGTAAGCATTGTCCCAGTAATACAAGCCAAAGTACCGTCATACTTGAGGTTACAGCTAATCCCAAACAAACGCCACCAATCATGCCTAGATCCAATGTGTTGGAGCCAATCGATAGCCAGGAAATATCTACCTTTTTCTCAAAAGGGAAGAACAAGTAGGCCTACACTGAAATATAAAAAAAATATGTCACCGATGTTCTTTAACAAATAAATATAAGAAAAATGCACGTATTGAGTGAAAAGTGATAATACCCTGTTAAAACAATTCTGACAAAACATAAATAAGTTAAGGACCCTGACAATCCTATTATACAGTCTCATACACGATTATACAGAATTACATTATGAAAATGGCATGCAGATTTTATTTTCTAGTTGTGAAAACAATAGCAACCAATGTGCCTCAGACATCTTCTGTGAAGAACTGTTTCCAAAATGTCATCATGAAAACGAAATGCAATAAATCAGCAGCACTTGTTTGTAATATGCAACAATCTGAGTACAGTTACAAAGAACTCTTGGTTTACTTTCAAACTGAAGGATGGCTTTTCCCCATCAGAAAGTGTTTGTGTTGTGAAGGCGTGTGTGTTGGACTGCTGACAAACACAAGCATCCATAACAAAGCGTTTCTCACGGCACTCAACTGAATAACGAGAGAAAGGGAGACGGATGGTTTTGGGGCTTCGAAGCGTCTCCTACCGCAGAAAAACGCTGAACGACCGTCTACCCCAGCGGCTGTTCAGAGCGAGCTCAGCCGAGGTAACCGCGGCACGTAAACAACGACTTTCTTGATTTCTCCGAGGTGTCCCGTCTCCGCTCGAGCGAAACTCTCATCCATGGGAGCGTGCCCCGGTAACCAGGGAAAGTATAGTGCTGTGGTGGCCAGATCTAATGTAATCCACTGATAATCTCCCAGGATTGGTTTTAAATAACTGCCTTGCATAATGATTTCGAATCTCATAAATATGATAGATGTTAGATGAATTACAGTGAACCATGTAGATAATATAGTTTGGTGTAATCTTCTTCCAATTAGGAACCTACACGGTATTTAATCCGATAGCGATGCATCAGTTTCGATGTGAAAGAGACCTAAAATATGTTTGTTTTTTAAATGTCCCCTTCTTCTTTGTGCCGCTGATTGGATACCTAAGCAACAAGGTTGCTAATTAGGGTAAGCTCATTAATGTCAGCAACGGGTCCTTTTTGAGTCTGGAGTTGTACGCCCCTTTCACAGATAGCTCCCGTAAATTACTGGGATAACATATCGGGCAGCACTAGTGATTTACACTACATGCGCCTACGCTCAGGAACATTTTCGTCTGTGCACATATTGACACAGAAACGCCGGAACACGTGCCAAGGGACAGTCAAGCACGTGCGGTAATGCAACACTTGCCAATGCCAGCCGCCATCAATTTGCGGAGTGAGAGAAGCACCCATATTTTGTAACCTGTCCAGTTTCCAGAAATACAGAAAAAAAGGTGCTTGATTGTAAAAAATAAAAAAGAAGTGTGTTGATATTGTTATCGGATCACCGGAAGGCATTGGCTAATTGAGATAAGCCCTCGGCGATCCTCAGCAGAGAATGTTCGCTCACTCTCCACTTATGGAGGCCATGAGCCGTAAAGCCTGCGGACTGAGAGGAACTCCCTCATTTCGGAACCTGTCTGGGAAAAAGGATCTGTTCTCAAACAAAAGAAGCTGCATTGATATTATGTCGGATCACCCCGAAAAGCATCGGTGCGGTCCGATAAACCGTCGCTGATCTACGTCCTAGGAGGAGCCAGCCGTGCAGTCAGCGGTCCCCAAACGTTACTCGGCAAAACGCTGGTGCAGATTCCCGAAATATCACCCCCCCCCCCCCCCCCCCCCCCATTCCAATCACACAACAGCCTATAGTACATCCTCAGTAGCATTGCAGGGAAGGACTACATGTGTAAGAGGGGCTGGAAACTGCACATTCCAGGAAGGTATTCTGGGAAGTATAGTCTGCTAAAAAAGCCCAGCATTTGTGTGCTTTTGCTTCAAAATAATTGACAGCGAGACTATTCACATGTCAAAAAAACCCTCTGTAAAGGTCCATTCCATTACTCGTTATTGTTTATGCAAATTATATAATTTCCCTTCATTGAATAATATCAAATTAATTAATCAAATGAAGAACAAAACGCATGGAAGTGAGCATGGCA
>NC_082404.1:5945987-5987708 GCF_031168955.1 Gadus macrocephalus | reverse complement strand
AGAGCAAGAGACAGAGGAGAGAGGAGGGAGGAGAGAGAGTTAAAAGAGCATGAGCCAAGATACGAGATGTCCTTAGATTAAAGGCTTGTTTGCTAAAGCTTGTTTGAAGGTAAACTCTGACATTTTACATTCTGGCAAGATGCAAGATGACGTCACACACTTCTGGTGATGCGCGCATACTTCCATAGTTTTGGCAACCAACAGAAAATACAGGTCTTATTTCTTTTTCTTCAAGAACAAACGTGTTTATTTGCTTTTGTTTTGCCATTTAGAATACACTTTTATTCTGAAGGTTCGACGAGGTCAGGCCGAGAAAACCAATCAAAGCATGCGATCAATGTTGGACTAGCCCCAAAGTAAAGGTGTGTGTGTGTGTGTGTGTGTGTGTGTGTGTGTGTGTGTGTGTGTGTGTGTGTGTGTGTGTGTGTGTGTGTGTGTGTGTGTGTGTGTGTGTGTGTGTGTGTGTGTGTGTGTGTGTGTGTGTGTGTACCTCATGCTCTGCAGTGTGTCCAGTATGATGGTGCTGGCCTCCTCCAGGTTCCACTTGCTCCGCTCCAGAACCTCCACACACTCCGACCTCGACCTCAGACCCAGCCGGAACAACTGCTCCACCTACACACGCACACGCACACACACACACACACACACACCATAAAGATGCACACACATATAGATGCACACACACATAGCGGCACGGAAACACAAACACACGCCCCACACAACCACACGCACACAGAGGCATATACACAGATAAAATAAAACCGCACACACCAAAGAAAAGCACATACAAACGCGTGTGCCTAACCCAAACGCGTGTGCCTAAGTAGTGTCTAACCCTTATAAATCAATAGGTTTCATAAATCAATAGGAGCCAGCAAGGTATGGAGAGAGAGAGAGAGAGTGCTTGAGTTAAAGTAGTGTCTAACCCTTATAAATCAATAGGTTTCATAAATCAATAGGAGCCAGCAAGGTATGGAGAGAGAGAGATAGAGAGAGAGAGAGAGAGAGAGAGAGAGAGAGAGAGAGAGAGAGAGAGAGAGAGAGAGAGAGAGAGAGAGAGAGAGAGAGAGAGAGAGAGGAGAGAGAGAGAGAGAGAGAGAGGAGAGAGAGAGAGAGAGAGAGAGAGAGAGGGGGGGTTGGTACTGACAGATGGATGCGGATGACAAGCAAGAGTGAGGAAAGGTGAAAGAGAGACAGCTTGATGCATATGGAGACAGCTAACGAGGACGAGGGATATACTGTACATAGACAGACAGACAGCCAGGGGAGACCTTGAGATGCTGTACGGACAGAGGGACGCTCCAGCCGTGGTCCAGCAGACACGCCCGGCACTCCTCCACCGTCACCCCGTGAACCGCCTCCTGCACCTGCCAATCAAACAGACGGATGATGGAGGCGGGGTCTAACACCTCGGCCGTTCATCCTTCGATTGATCTTCATCCAGCCGAGCTACGGCCTCACCCAGCGCTGAACACTCTTCCTCTTTTTTTTTTCTTTTTTCCGCAGAACCACAGAAAGGCAGAACCAGTGACGCTTTGTGAAGATGTTTACTACAGAAACCACTGCCGTGACCTCAGCAGCTGTCACTAGGGGTGACCAGATCCCACCAAACGGGGGTACTGGTGAGGAATAACTTGTTTTCAGGACACTTCAGAAAGCGGAATATATGATTACATTTGAATGCATGATCATGTGAAGATAGAGGCAGGAAAGTTACCAAGGGTACATTCACTGAGAAAATGGGTGCACACGATTCTTAGGGGGAAGCGTTCACATCGTGGGCAGTAACAACCAAGGGGACGTAGATGAGGGGGGGGGGGGGTGAGCATTGTGAGTTTAAAATTGTTCAGGGCTGAGGTGAGCCGTGGAGGGAGTTACTTTGTTAACCTGCAATACAGTAAGAAGAAGGAGGGATACATCTGCAAGGCTCGGATTTTCAATACAAAAAAGTACTAGCTTTTAGTAGCTAGGCTTGGCCCTGAGTACCAGAAATTGTGGTAGTAAGTTTGCAAATGCAAACCACCTTAACACCTTCATGTTAGAGTAAGGAAGGGAGGCATCTCTAGATGTATAGTAGAATGTATTCAAAGGCCTCTGTGATGGATAAGTGATGATATGGACAAGGTTTATATCCTTTGTAGATGTTTTGCATAAACATAACGATTTATAAATCCACGACAGGTTCAAAGACTATGTTTGAGTAGGACGATTAGGGAAACTGTACCAATAATGAGAGGCTGTCTTAAATGTTGATCCGTCTCTCACTTAAAGTAAGTCATTTTCTTTGAGGTAGCTTCTATCATATTCCGCATAAATCTGCACAGCCTTTGACTTTGTGGTTGCTGGCAATCTTCCACGTTGGGTGCAGCGTAGAAGGCAGCAAAGAGGCGGACAGGTTCACCTGCATTCGACCCATGTGTGTGCAGTTTGATAGACATTCAACCGCCCTGTTATTACAACCTTCCCTGCTATCTCCACTGCCATTGTATAAAGGCCAGCTTTTAGACAAGCATCTGTCCAACAGTGGTTTTGAGAATAGGGCAAGTTCAAGTAAAAGATATCGTTTCAATATGTGGGACACAGGACAAGATCTGTGCAATAACGCATGAAGCAGGAAACCTGGTCACAACCTCAACCAATGGCACAGGGACTTCAAATGTCACATGTCAGAGAATTTTTGATTATCAAGCCTACATCATGAAATCTTTTTTTTTAAATCCCTTTCCCACCTGTTTGATGCTCAGCTCCTGCTGCATGCTGGGAGTTGTAGTTTGACCGCCGTTGTTGTTGTTGTTGAAGGAGGAGTTTGGCTTTGCTCTGCTCTGTTGCATTATGGGCTTGACGGCGGCCATGTTGGCTGCACCGTACCTGGTACAGAAGGACAGAGCTTGTGGTTACCGGTTACCGATTGCTAATGAGGACAGGTATTGTAATGTACATAATAATAAAGAATGATGTTGTGGAAGTGTGGCATTGTCATAAATAGAAAAAAATAAAATTAACTTTATATTAACAGAGAATCTGATTAGACTTTGATACAATTAAAAATAGGGGAAGATGTCACTTTTTATATATTATTTATAATATCGCTGGATCTCAAGACCCCACCTTTCCAGGTACCCTGGACGCTCGGGAAGAGGGGCGGGAGCAGAACTCTGGGAGCCATCAATCAACAACGACAGGCCCCGCCCCTCGGGGCCGGCCAGCGGGTCCAGGAAGGAGGTGGAGGAGAGGGCGTTGGAGGCGGTGGCGGTGGCGAGGGCGGGGGGGCGGGGCAGAGCGGGGCAGGGGGAGGAGAGCATCAGGGAGCCCAGGGGCCCCACACAGCACAGGGCCGACGCCCGGCGCGGGGACATGGAGAGCGGGGGAGGGGGGAGGGTCAGCGGCGAGGAGGGGAGGGCCGCCAGGTGGGGGAGGGGCGAGGTGGCGCGGGAGGGGGGCTGGGAGTAGGCGGGGTGGTGGTCCCGCGGCGGGATCTGCGGCGGAGAGGAGGAGGCGGAGGAGGAGGCGACGTGGTCGGGGTTGGGGGGCTGGGGGGCGCGGTCCTCGTCGCCGAGGGAGGCGGAGCTAGAGCGCACGTGGGGGCGGGGCTTGGCGGGGGCTTGGCGCAAGGGGCGGAGCGGAGGGAGGGGGGTGCGCGGGGGCAGCACCGGGCGGTCCTCGTAGGAGGAGGCCGGGGGAGGGGGGGAGGACGGGGTGGGCAGGTAGATCTGACGGTGGGCGGGGGGGCGGGAGAAGGGGAGGGGGGAGGAGGGGAGGGAGCGGCCCGGCGCCATGGGGACCTGCAGCTTCACCATCACCTGGGAGAGAGAGAGGGAGAGGGAGAGAGGGGGAGGGAGAGAGAGAGGGGGAGAGGGAGAGAGAGAGAGAGAGGGGGAGAGGGAGAGAGAGAGAGGGAGGGGGAGAGGGAGAGGGAGAGAGGGGGAGAGGGAGAGAGAGAGGGGGAGAGGGAGAGAGAGAGGGGGAGGGAGAGGGAGAGGGAGAGGGAGAGAGAGAGAGAGAGCGAGAGAAAGAGAGAGAGAGAGAGAGAGAGAGAGAGAAAGAGAGAGAGAGAAAGAGAGAGAGAGAGAGAGAGAGAAAGAGAGAGGAAACTGGAATCAAATGGGGTGCTGCTTCATGAAGTTTAACAAAACATTTTTAGTTTGGTCCTAGATTTCGGTCCTGGTCCTAGTACTTCAACAAATAGGCGCCGGAACTTATGAGGCCGCGGGGCCAATGGCCACCCCACTTTTCGTTGAAAAAAATAAAATACTAATTATTTTTTTAGCCTGTATTGATGAACTATTTAATTTCTTAGCAATGTTTTGGCCTAATATTGTTACTATACAAACAAACAGAGCTTCGTCTCCCCCGCGACCTTACATTGATTGAGTCTAAAACGTTCTCATAGATTCAGCCAATGAGAGTACTACAGCAGGTAGCAATCTCGTTGCCATGGCCCATGGGTAAACAAATGGTAAGGCACCACCACACTAGTTAACTAACGATCGCTGTAGGTTTCAATATCGTGCAAGCACTTTATGTTTTTTTTGTTTTTTTCTACATCACAATTGCATGCTTTAATAAAGTATTGTTTTTACCTGCCATTACGAGTCTCGTTTGGTTTAGTAGGGAATTCGCACAATGGTGCTGCTGCTGCTTGCTTACGGCTGGTTCATACTACACGATTTCAGCCCAATTTTGCCAACAAAACCATTCTTGGCATTACACCTCTCTACCTCTCTTCCCTTCTGCAACTCTCCCACCCACCCAGCAATCTAAGGTCCAGTGCATTCATCAACCTCTCCATCCCCAAAGTCTGCACCGTCTTCGGACGCAGTGCCTTCCGGTTCGCTGCAGCCTTTGACTGGACCACCCTACAAAACACCCTTTAACTCTCTGTCTTCACCTCTCTGTCTTCAAACAAAATCTGCAACAAATCAAAGTTGACTCCTGCACTTCCTAAATAGGCCTTCTTGTCATGCCCTACTGATTAACTGTTTTATTGTATTGTATTGTATTATACTGTATTTTTCTAAGTGTAATTTATATAACCTTGTTTTCACTTTTAGCACTCACCTCCCACTTCCCCTTAAAGAGCTTCTAGCTCTTTTCAGGCTGCACTTGAATATAAGAATTGTGTTCTTAATTTGCTTGCCTGGGTAAATAAAGGTTAATAATGATGACAATGAGGAAAGTTACTATGACGACTCAGTGTTTAATTTGCGGTGACGACACGTCATTTGGATCACAGCGGTGCTGCACCGCGCCGCTTCCTATTGGTGCTCGGGGCGGCAATTGACGCGCGTCAAATGCTCACCGCGGCGCTTCTGCGCCGGTGTGTGGCCGGCTTTAGGATGATGAGGTGTCACGCGCTGTTCGACACATCATGCACGCGCATTTGGCCCCCCCCCACCACTGAAATCATTCCGGTGCCACTGCTTCAACATAAGCCTTTATTTAGGCGGTAAAAAGTTAACAAACATTTCTTTGCAAAGGTAACACAAATTACTCCAATAGAAGCTCTGTGCTATGTATGCAATGGATAAGTGCATTATTGTTTCCCATGTCTTAGGGGGTGCTCCACGGCACCCGTTACGTGTAACATGTAACATTGTTCTCAACTGAGTAAATGAGAGTCAATTGGATAGCAAGTCTCGACCTGCCTTCTTGTGTCACTCCATTACTCAGAAGTATCCATATATTATAACAAGACCATAATACTCTGCTCTCTACCTCTCTCTGTAGCTCCTGGAACAGGTCCGCTGACTGGGACTCGCTTCTGCCCTCCGCTACGGAGATGGGCGGGGCAAAGGAATCCTCAGCCAATCCCCTGTTAATGGAGCGGACCTCCTGGTCGTCTGATTGGTCCTCCAGCTCTGTGGTCACCTCATCGTAGGCCGGGAGTGGGAGGGGCCAGTCCAGGATTGAGGGCATGTCCTAAAGCACGAGTTTGGGAGAAGAAAACCCTTGGTAAGTGACGTAACTATGGACTGACAGTCAATAGACTCTTGAGAGTGGACTGTACATGATGTACCGGACTCCTCTATCACATGAATCCATCACACTTTCCCTTTTCCCGCCATGACAGGTGTTGTGAATACTGTTCAGCCTGGCTCCCAATTCGCACTCTTATTTTCCAGGTGTAAATCCATACACTGTGTGTACTCATCTGTCCCCACCGGGGCCCCTCGCACCACAGGGTAACCGGTCAGGAATATTGAACTGGTTTAAATAGATACGATTTATGAGCATATATATTGATCAGTAGATACCGTAACATACTTCTCTTTTCCATGCTACCTCACTGTCACTTTAAGCATGCACTGGAGGATGTGTGTGAATGAATGTGTGTGTGGTGATGAGGTGATGTGGGAGGGTAGAGGGGGGAGGTGAATAGCTGGACATTTTATTTTTTTGTATTCTGAAAACTTTATTTCAGACTCAGGTTCATAAATGGCACAAGACAAATACAATACAAAAATATAAAAAGTCAGTTTATCTACCAACATCTCAGCAAGTGCACCTTCAGGCTGGAGGGATAGCGAGCACAGCTCAGAGTGGGGTTTACCAGTACCACAATGATACTATTCCCAGATTTTAACTTTATTGTTTGATATAATTAGTATAACTCTATTTATAAAGCATCAAGAGGACGGCCATCCAATTTCGTTGTATCCTGTGCAATGACAATAAAGAATTATATCATGTTCTATACTTCTCTATCCCTGTGCCTACCTCAATCTCTACCTCAGGTTGATTCTCGTTTGTAGATACCCTCTAAGCTGCCCTTAAATGCGCCCTCTCTCTCTCTCTCTCTCTCTCTCTCTCTCTCCCTCTCCCTCTCCCCCTCTCTCTCTCCCCCCCCCCCCCTCCCTCACCTGCAGTGTGTCCTCGTCCAGCTGTCGGGGGTCTGTGAGCGGGGAGGGCGTGGTGGAGCTGAAGCTGTCGTCGGTGAAGTCGATGAGTGACACCTCGCTCTTAGCCGATCGCAGGCTTGGCCCCTCCCAGGGGCGGAGCTTAAGGCCCAGGGAAACGCCCAGTCTCTTCAGGCCGGACGCGGCACTCGCGTCGTCCTCATCCTCGTAGTTGTCCAACACGGAGTCGTAGAAGGGCTCTGGACACACACACACACACACACACACACACACACACAAAAAGAAAATAATATACACACACACACAGGAACACACATACGCAGAAATTAATATAAAAAAAACACACAGGAATGCAGATACAGATTAAAACACACACATACACAGAGGAACACAAATACATACACATAGGCACAGACACACAAATATATGAACATACACACACACACGAGCGCACGCGTGTGTAAAAAAAAGAAAAACATTACACACAAAACAACACACACAATATTGCACATGCACAAAAAATTCACACAAAAAAACACACATGCATAAACCAACGCACACACAAACATACTGTAACGTAGGCTATATTAAGGACATACTGAGGAAGATGTCGAGACTTACTTTTCAGCAGAACAGCGGGCTGTGGAGGGCGAGGGGGGGGCTGTTCTGGGGGGGGGGTGAGAGACAGACAGGTGTAATTGCATAATGTAGGGTTCCATTCCATCATGTTCCAATCATGTCAACCTCAAGCATCAAGCTGTCTGAAATAGTTTCATAATGTCTTCCATAATGGCGTTTAAATTGCCTGTTTTGCATACTTTTAAATTACATTTAGATTTACTACTCATATTGAGTTTATAGATATTTTCAGCATATTTATTTATTGCAGTTTATAGTCTTGTTCAACACAATTTTCCATCCCTTTTTAATTCTTGGTTGATAACTGCGCTGTACTTTCTGATGTCACATCTGCCCTGGATGTGAAAATAATTACATGAACGAATGAAGGGTTGAAGAGGTCTTCAAATAGACTAACATGACTGACTCAGATTCAGTTTGCCAAAAATGAATTGTGAACTTACCAAGAGGCACAACCCTAAGTAATGCATGAAGCCATTCCATCGTTTAGTTCTGACTAATTCACAGGACTGATTCAAGACTTATTAACCAGAACGACAACAACTCACTCTTGGCACGGTTGGGGAGTTTAGTTGGTCTGGCTCTGGAAGGATCCATTCCAAGAATATCCGGGGGGTCCATGGGATTCCCTAAATACAGACTGTTTGTGTGTGGGAGAAAGACATAAGACCAAAGGAAATCATTAAATACTTCTGTCCAAAAACATCAACAGATACGAATGCTAATATTATTTTCTGATGATAATGTTCCTACTTCACGTATCTGGCTATCAGTCCTGTTAGTTTAGGAACAGGGGTACTTCGATCCTAGCTGTGAGCGTCAATGCCCTGATTTGTACAGAACGAATAAAACAAAGTATAACCAAGTGTAAAACTACATTGCTGCTCTCTAGTGATGAAAGACTGGTATCCCCACCATAGATGCACCCAATGCAAGACACAGAGAATAATTCATGATAAACCGTAACAATACAGATTCAACACACTTGCAAGAGTTTCTTGAAATAAATTTTGCATCACAAGATTAGTCTTCTGAAGCACATTGAGTCTGCCTTGTGTATGGAACGTGTTATATAAATAGAGTTGCCTTGCCTTGCCTTCAGTAGAATGGAAATGTAGGACTAAATTAATCCTGATCAAGGAATAAAAAACGGATCTGGTTAATCCCAGTATTGACAGAAACATTGTGAACAGAGTAAAGTCACTTTATGTAGTGCTTGTGTGTGCGTGTGTGTGTGTTTGTTTGCGTGTGAGCGTGTGTGCGCTAGCGTGTGTGCGTGCGTGTGTTTGTATTTGCGTGCGCTAGCTTGCGTATGGAATGCAGAGGGTTAAAAACGATCTCTTACATGTATTGAATAAAATCAATAATTTTCTCGCAGTCAGTAAATATGACCCTTCTCCACCCAATCAACGATCAACAAGGTCAAACCACAGCGGTCCGTTAATGATCTTTCGTTAATGATCGACCATGCTGTGCATTCACTTCACTGCCCCGTGTAGGCTGCATCGGGTGTTTGGTTCATGTTCAATTCACTAATCAACTGCAGAATAATGGTTGTTTTTACTCAAATCACAAAGTTTTATCTTGGGTTAGTTGTCAGAAAGAAGCGTATGGATCCATGTTTCCGCCTGTGTTCAATATGTATTGAATACCTGTTATGTAGGTCTATGTATATTCTTCATGGTGTTCATTGTGGCTGTTTTAACAATAGGTAATATTCCTTTATCTTGTCAAATCAATACCGACAATTGTTAAAAGATGTTACGTCCACATGGATGTAACATCTAGGCTGCTACATGACTTGCTATACATTAAAAAGTGTTTCCACTAGGTGTCATCCAAATACTTTTAATAGAAAATCCACATTTACTCTGGTAGAGTTCTAATATAGGTGACCTTGGGTGTCTTGAAAGGCGCCTCTAAATAAAATGTATTATTATTATTAATATGAAAATATAGCTGCGAGCAGCAATGTTGGGGTCAAGCAGAATAGGACTCCATAAACAAATTTTGCTGGACAGACGTAATCGGCTAGGTGGCTACATTTATGACCGTCTCAGTAATTAGTAATAACGAGTCAACGACAGCTGGTGGAATGAACTAGAGCATTATGCGACTACGCATAATGCTCTAGTAGTCCATTTACATTTACGCGTCAATGTTTACAAAATGGAAAAATGACCCCACCTAGTGGTAAGGGCGCATTATCGTCTGCCTGACAGAACAAATCACACAATTACATAGGGGGTATTCTGAACAACATCCCTCAGAGACACAATGTAAACAAGCACCCGTTCTGGAGGTGGTTCATGAAGCATTTTTATCAGTTTAGCAGTTTATATTGCAGGTGGGCGGAATGGTAAATAAAGTCATTGTTTTATTATACATGCAGTACCGCTTGTCGCCAAAAGAGTGCAGTGTCTACCCTTTAATGAGCTAGTAGTGTTCTGATTGTGTGCTGTATGTCAGATTGACATGATGATTTAATATGATTGATATGTTATCAGTTTTATATAACACAGTATATGATGACCATTATAAAATGAATATGATTAGATATAATTTTACTGACAATGAAAGCTATTGGCTAATGGTTATTACAATGAAAATACATTGTACAATTTGCTTTCTAAGGGCTTGAATTATCTTGCTGCTAACAACGCCCCCCTAGAGGTCAAATGTCACCAAATTATTTGGCCATCATCAGGATAGGGTCACAAGACTATGAGCCTCGTTTGGTTTGGATACATGAAGGCCTTGCAGAGAAATTAGCTCACTTCCTGTTTGACACCCCCCTGAGGTCAAAGGTCACCAAATTGTTTGGTTGTCCCCAGAATGATGTCATGAGTCTATGTACCAAGTATGCCTATGATAGGTTAAAGAGATGCTGAGAACAGGCTTACTTCTTGTTGGGCGGCCTTGCCGTCAAGTTTAATTGGCTGTCACGGCCAAACAGTTTTGAATTTGAAAAAGCTGTCTGAGATATTTGTTCAGCCTGGTCTGAAGATCATATATAATAATAATAATAAATGAAATTTATATAGCGCTTAATATGGTACTCTAAGACGCTTTACATATTGCCCTATCAAAACTATGTAAAACAGACTAGGAATAAAAGAAAAACAGAGGTTAAACATGAAGAATAAGGTGGGAGTTAGGTGGGGAAGGCTAGTGTGAAAAGGTATGTTTTAAGTTTCATGTAATTGGACATAATTTGTGTCCTGTGGATATGAACTATTGATTTTGACAACTTTCAACATGGCGGGCAAATTCTGATGTTGCCATGGGAAATAATTCATTAGCTTTATGGGGAGGTCTGACAGTATCACAAGAAATTGAAAATAAGTTTGAAATATACTGTACAGAGAGAGGTGTTAAAACACATCTTCATTAATAACAGCGCCCCCTAGAGGTCAAAGGTCACCGAATTTAATGAGTGTCCCAATGATGATGTCATGGGTCTATGTGACAAGTTTGGTTATAATGTCAAAGGGCTGCTGAGAAATTGGCTTACTTCCTCTTTGGCATCTTCACGGTCAAATTTGATTGGCTGTAGCGGCCCAACAGTTTTGAACTTGCAAAATCTATTCTATGTTTTTTGTCAAGCATGGCCTGAAGATTTGTGATAGGAGATACATTTTGAAGGTTTTTGACATAAACCAAGATGGCGGAAAATCCATCATGGCGCAAAATGACGAGCCAAGGAATCCAATGAAATGGCCCAAGGAATCCAATGATATCTTGGATGAATGGGTCAAAATTTATAAACATGAATGCATGTCCATCTTTGACGTGTTGGTGGCACTAGAGCTCATGAGCTAGCAAGCACAAATTTGGGTCATGCGATAATGGAACTGTCCTGAACCAGTGTGCCAAGTTTCAAAACTTTTCACCATGGCGTTCTATGGGCTGCCATAGACTCCCATTGAAGGACAATAATAGGAAAACGTATGAAAACAATAGGTTGTCTCGCAGCTTCGCTGCTTGACGCCCAATGAAGGGCGGATGTAACCCATATTTTGAGGGTTCAAACAATATTACAGTGCTTGCACATGGAAGATTGCTCAACTCGTTCGGCTCCGAGGAAGACTCAATTGCAGAGGTGGCTGATCTGAGATGAAGCTTTCCTAATCGTACTGAATAGGTGTTTGAATATCAATTACATTGATAGGACCATCAGAAGATCCTGCTTTCACAGCGTGTGATGAGACAATTAATTATTTCTATAAACATATCATATACTTGTCTACAATGAGGCATAGATTTGACCCTTATGGCCTGCCATATATGCGTGCGTTTGTGTGTGTGTGTTTGTGTGTGTGCGTACATGAGAGTGAGTGTGTGTGTAGGTGTATGTGTGTGTATGTGTGTGTGAGAATACGTGTGTGTTTGTGTGTGAATGTTTGTGTGTGTATGGGTTTACGTTGAAGTGTGTGTGTGTGTGTGGAAGTGAGTGAGTGAATGAGTGAGTGTGTGTGTGTGTTTGTGTGTGTATAAGAGTGAGTATGTGTGTGTGTGAGTTTGTGTGTATGTAAGAGCGTGCGTGCGTGCGTGTATGTGCGTGCGACCTGTCGATGCGGTCGGCGTGGCCCCAGCTGCGGTGGGGGTCCGTGTCCCCGTGGCCCGTGTGGATGAAGGAGTGCTTGAGGGGCCGGCTGATGTGCTGGGCCGACAGGCCGGCCACCGAGGTCACCACGTGGCGGGGGAACTGACCCACCCTCAGGGAGCGCCGGTTCTGACCCACCCACCAGTAGTGCTCCGCCCTGGACACACGCACACAGGCACACACACACACACACACACGCACACACACAGGCACACACACACGCACACACACATGCACACATACATACATGCACACACACACACACACACACACACACGCACACATACATACATGCACACACACACACACACACGCACGCACACACACACACACACCCAGGCACACACACATGCACACATACATACATGCACACACACACAGGCGCACACACACACACACACACATACATACATGCACACACACACACATACATACATGCACACACACACACGCACACGCACACACATTTACATACATACAATACATTTAATCTCCAGTAGTGCTCACAAATATATTTACAAGGTACACAATGAACACGAAAAAATGGTCTCTCGTTCATTCGTCATGTTGACCTTGCCATCAGTAAAATACCATTTGCTGAAACGCTAACTGGAAGCTCACTCGCCCGGCTAATTAAGTTAAACATGGCACGCTGCTGCTCGTTTGACTCGGGTTAGGTGACCTTCTCCCCAAATGCTCACTCAAATGCTAAAAGACAGTATGAAGTATGAATGCAACTTCATTAAAACTACCTGTGAACACACACACACACACACACACACACACACACACACACACACACACACACACACACACACACACACACACACACACACACACACACACACACACACACACTACTTACTGTCCCTCTATGATGGTGATGACATCATTCAAATTGATCTGCAGCTTGTCATCCTCCTCAAAGTCCTGCAGAGCCCTCATGTCTGTGGGCATCATCTGAACACACACACAGAAACACACACACACACACACACACACACACACACACACACACACACACACACACACACACACACACAAGAACCACAAACCCACCCACACAGGCGTCCACTCATTATTCATCCATTCCTGACTCGGTATTTCCATACAGAACATTTTGTGATCCCTGCTGATAAGCTTAGCATTCTTCTCATAATCAGCCCTTATGAATATCCCTCCCATATATGAGAGATGTCTGCAGACATTGGACCATTCAGGTCAACAAGGGGTCGTGCATTATATTTTAGCGTAATCAAATCAAAACATCTTTGTAGCAGAAAGTAATTGCGGCTGGGAGAACAAGACTTGCTATCTTGTGAAGTAATAGACATCTGTGTCATGGAAAATGTACCAGGACCCAGACAAACGTCTGCTGAAATCGTGCTTTTGTTAACACACAGCCAACAATGTCCTTGGAATCGGCACAGTAAGTACAGAGAAAGAGAGATTTCATGTTTTGAGGAAAACCAATCCCACTCAAAACGACTCATTGTAGATCAAAAAGTGGTGTGATAGATTACAAAGTAGTGCTATGGATTGATCCCGGTCAGAATAAAATCCACAAAGTTATCAAATCGTAAAAACATACACAAATGTGGGCTCAAATGTCCCTCTGGGGGTTAAACGCCTCATGCTATTGCATGAGCTAATTGTGATTGGCAGTTCTGGGCAAATCAAACATTCACACACCACACATAGGGGTGCGGTCTGTGGAGGGGTCTGTGTGGGGGGCGGGACCAGAGCGTACCTCCAGCAGGAAGTCCCTGAGGGCGGTGAAGGTGGGCCGGTCCTCAGGCTTGGGGCTCCAGCACTGCAGCATGACGTTGTACACGTCCTGGGGGCAGTAGTCCGGCTTACACAGACGCTCCGCCTCCACGTCCACCTTGTGCAGGATCTGAGCACACACACAGGCACAAGCACGCACGCACCCAGGCAGACACACACACACACACACACACACACACACACACACATTGGAGAATCAAAGGACATCAAATGACATTTGTTCAGAGTCAGACACAAACTCCAAATCATACAAAGTAGCAATTATTCAGATATGAGGACACATACACAATAAATCTAATTTGCAACCCTGGTGATGTTATGACTATGAGGTGTTGATGACACACATGTAGTGCACGTGTGTCAGTGAGACCCATAAGGACAGATAACAGACAGATAAGTAGGTGTGGTCTGTTAGGACCCTGTGTGCTTCTACTGTCTAATTTGCTGAAAATCACTGCCGGGACAGCCATTGTCGCCCTCTCGTGGACACAGACGGCATTACACCATTAGATGTCCATTAAAAACTATTTTCAAATCAAGTTTATTTATCTATGCATGCAAGCCGTATGTACAAATGTGTGTGTGTGTATGCGTTTACGTATGTGAGCCTATTTGATTGCGCATGCATATGTGAGTGTGTGCGCATACATTTGTTTGTTTGCTTTTGTGTGTGAATGTGTATACAACGTAGGTATGCACAGACATCCTGAACAAAGTATGTGTGTGTACCATATTTTTAGGTGCTATAAATAATCATCCACATGTACAGGTCCATGGATAAACTGGATCTCCAGGGCGTACCTGGCTGCCGTTGAGGCCCAGCCAGGGCTCCTGTCCGTGGGTGAACATCTCCCACAGGGTGACCCCGAACATCCAGGTGTCAGACGCATGAGAGAAGGTACGGGACTTCAGAGACTCTGGAGCACACCTGGGGAGAGGGAGGGGGAGGAGGGGGAGAGAAGGAGGGGGAGGGAGGGAGGAAGAGGGGGAGGGAGAGGGAGTGGGAGGGGGAGGAGGGGGAGAGGAGGAGGGGGAGGAGGGGTAGGAGGGAGGGAGGAGAGGAAGAGGGGGAGAGAGAGGGAGGAGAGGGGGAGAGAGAGGGAGGAGAGGGGGAGAGAGACAGGGAGGAGAGGGGGAGGAACAGGGAGAGAGACACGGAGTAAAGGGGGAGATTGAGGGGGAGGGAGGAGAGAGAGAGGAAGGGAGGAGAGAGCGAGGGGGGGTAGAGAACAAAAGGAGAGGAAGAGTACGATTTATTTATTTTTTCGAAGCCGAATGTCTCGTCTCTGCTGCCGCGCAGTGACCTCATCGACGGACAGACCTAGGGTGCTGTTCTGTTGCCATGGAGACGGAGACTTCCTGGTACCAGTGTGAGCATGTGATCGGAGCGGGAGAGAAAGAGCACTGTGAGCTCAAGCTGCTCTCCTTGTACTCTATCCATTCCAACGCTACCCAGAATGCACTGCTCCGGTGGCCCAAGTAAGCCTCTAGGAAAGGTCTCTTCCTCTTTCCATCCCTCCTTCCTTCCTTCCCTTTTTTCCCCTCCAACGCTAACTTTCTCCCTCTTCCTCTTTTCTCCTGATTTCACATCTCATTTTAATTTTGTCTTTCTCTCTCTGCCTCGTGTGTCATTTGATTTCTTTCCCTTTCTCTCGCTCTTTCATTCTCTTCTTTGATTTTTCTCCATCGCTGAAGAACATTGTTCACCCACCATCCACCTCTCTCTCCTTCTCCCTAACCATCTCTCTTCTTCTGCTCCTTTCCTTATTGCTCTCTCTCTATAGGCTCTCCTCTCCTTTTCTCTCTCCCTCTATTTGTGGAGGGTGTCTAGTCTCTCTCCCCCAGTCTAGTGTCTAGTCTCTCTCTCCCCCAGTCCAGTGTGTAGTCTCTCTCTCTCCCAGTCTAGTGTCTAGTCTCTCTCTCCCAGTCTAGTGTCTAGTCTCTCTCTCCCCAGTCTAGTGTCTAGTCTCTCTCCCAGTCTAGTGGCTAGTCTCTCTCTCCCCAGTCTAGTGTCTAGTCTCTCTCCCTCAGTCTAGTGTCTAGTCTCTCTCCCCCAGTCTAGTGTCTAGTCTCTCTCTCCCCCTCAGTCTAGTGTCTAGTCTCTCTCCCTCAGTCTAGTCTCTCTCCCTCAGTCTAGTGTCTAGTCTCTCTCCCTCAGTCTAGTGTGTAGTCTCTCTCTCCCAGTCTAGTGTCTAGTCTCTCTCTCCCTCAGTCTAGTCTCTCTCCCCCAGTCTAGTGTCTAGTCTCTCTCCCTCAGTCTAGTGTCTAGTCTCTCTCCCTCAGTCTAGTGTCTAGTCTCTCTCCCTCAGTCTAGTGTCTAGTCTCTCTCCCCTGGTCTAGTGTCTAGTCTCTCTCCCTCAGTCTAGTGTCTAGTCTCTCTCCCTCAGTCTAGTGTCTAGTCTCTCTCCCCCAGTCTAGTGTCTAGTCTCTCTCCCTCAGTCTAGTGTGTAGTCTCTCCATTCCAACGCTACCCAGAATGCACTGCTCCGGTGGCCCAAGTAAGCATCTAGGAAAGGTCTCTTCCTCTTTCCATCCCTCCTTCCTTCCCTTTTTTCCCTCCAACGCTAACTTTCTCCCTCTTCTCCCCTGATTTCACATCTCATTTTAATTTTGTATTTCTCTCTCTGCCTCGTGTGTCTTTTGATTTCTTTCCCTTTCTCTCGCTCTTTCATTCTCTTCTTTGATTTTTCTCCATCGCTAAAGAAAATTGTTCACCCACCATCCACCTCTCTCTCCTTCTCCCTAACCATCTCTCTTCTTCTGCTCCTTTCCTTATTGCTCTCTCTCTATAGGCTCTCCTCTCCTTTTCTCTCTCCCTCTATTTGTGTAGGGTGACTAGTCTCTCTCTCCCCCAGTCTAGTGTCTAGTCTCTCTCTCCCCCAGTCCAGTGTGTAGTCTCTCTCTCTCCCAGTCTAGTGTCTAGTCTCTCTCTCCCAGTCTAGTGTCTAGTCTCTCTCCCAGTCTAGTGTCTAGTCTCTCTCTCCCTCAGTCTAGTCTCTCTCCCCCAGTCTAGTGTCTAGTCTCTCTCCCCCAGTCTAGTGTCTAGTCTCTCTCCCTCAGTCTAGTGTGTAGTCTCTCTCTCTCCCCCAATCTAGTGTGTAGTCTCTCTCTCCCCCAGCCTAGTGTCTAGTCTCTCTCCCCCAGTCTAGTGTCTAGTCTCTCTCCCTCAGCCTAGTGTCTAGTCTCTCTCCCTCAGTCTAGTGTCTAGTCTCTCTCTCCCCCAGTCTAGTGTCTAGTCTCTCTCCCCCAGTCTAGTGTCTAGTCTCTCTCCCCCAGTCTAGTGTCTAGTCTCTCTCCACCAGTCTAGTGTCTAGTCTCTCTCCCCCATTCTAGTGTCTAGTCTCTCTCCACCAGTCTGCTAGACAGTCTCTCTCTCACCAGGCGAAGGGGACCTTGTGGCTCTCCTCCATGACGTAGTGGTCCGTGTGTTTGGGCAGTGCCCTCATGAGGCCGAAGTCTCCGATCTTCACCGTGTCGCTGGAGAACAGCAGAACGTTCCGGGCCGCCAGGTCGCGGTGGAGAAAGCGCCGCTGCTCCAGATAGGCCATGCCGCACGACACCTACGTATGCACACACAGACACAAGAGAGGAACACACACACACACTAAGAATAACGCCATGTTCTACAGGCAATGGTACAAGACTGTAATTTGCGTCTGTAATTAGCTTTGTTCCAAGAAAAGTTTGGGAATTTCCGACTTGGATAGAAACACTTTGCGGGCGTTTTCAAAGCCTAACCACACCGCTATATTTGAACGCAGGGTCGAACAATAGCTATTGAATGAGTGAATCTGAATGCTTTGCTAGCATAAGCCTTTGCATGCTATGCAATCCGTAGCATTAGAATGATATGCCATGCTAACCTGGACAGCGTAGCTGCAGAGCGAGGCGATGAGGATGTGCCCCTGACGCTTCCTCAGGCGGTCCAGCAGAGAGCCCAGGGGGGCCAGCTCAGTCACCTGCACACACACACACACACACACACACACACACACACACACACACACACACACACACACACACACACACACACACACACACACACACACACACACACACACACAAAACCATTTGTATTATATATGTCATCTGTGCATGATAAGAGATAGTTTATATTCGTAAATATTTTTTCTGTACATGTGTGTGTAGATGTGTGTCTCTTTGTGTGTGTCTATATCTATGTGCGAGTCCTTGTGTCTGTACGTGTGTGTGTGTGTACATGTTTGTGTGCATATGTGCAACCCCTCACCATCTCCATGGTCTGTGTGTACACATGTTCATATACTTTCATATATACAGTATATGAATGTATCTATGTTAGTGTGTGTATGTGTGTTCATATTTATATATACGTGTATATGGGTGTATATGTCAGTGGGAGTGGCCTCACCATCTTCATGGGCTGTGTGAGCACGATGCCGTACAGGGTGATGAGGTTCTGGTGGCTGAGGGAGTGCATGGCGTTCACCTCCCTGATGAAGTCGTCCAGACCCTCTGAGTCCAGCAGGCCGGCCTTCAGACACTTCACCGCCACCGACTGCTGCAGGGGGCCAGGTGAACAGGGACACTAAGACTCTTATCGGCAGTGTTGTCTCCCTCTCTCTCCCCTCTCTCTCTCCCCCCTCTCTCTCTCCCCCTCGCTTTGTCTCCCCCTCTCTCGCTCGCTCTCTCTCTCTTTCCCCCCCCTCTCTCTCTCTCTCTCTCTCTCTTTCCCCCCCCTCTCTCTCTCTCTCTCTCTCTCTCTCTCTTTCCCCCCTCTCCCTCTCTCTCTCTCTCTCTCTCCCCCCCCCCTCTCCCTCTCTCTCTCTCTCTCTCTCCCCCCCCCCCCTCCCTCTCTCCCCCCCTCCCTCCCTCCCTCCCTCCCTCTCTCTCTCTCTCTCACCACTCTTCCGTTGGGACTCGTCCACTCCCCCCGTCGCACAACGCCAAACGTTCCGTCTCCCAGGCGTTCAAACAGCTGTAGCTCCGCCTCCCGGACCAGGCAGGTGAGCGAGGCGCCCGGTTCGCTGGCGGAGGCGCCGGTGGGCGGGGCCAGGCAGGCCGACGCCCCCTGGGGGAGGGGCGCCTGGGGGTCGGCGTCGGGGCGTTTCCCCGGAAACACCTGCTGACCCAGACGCAGAGGCTACGGCTGAGAGTGATTCCACCTCGCACACGCGCACACACACACACACACACAGACACACACAGACGCATACACACACACACAGACGCATACACACACACAGACACACACACACACACACACACACACACACTCACACAGACACAAACACACACAAACGTACACATGATCATGAAGACACATGTATATAGACACGTATGCATACAAACCCATACAAACATACATACAGACAGAGACGCTCATAGAAAGTAGAGCATATAGAAATTGTACATTCATGGACACGGTGCGTATGCATGCATCACAAACAACAGAGAGATTTGTACCTTGCTCATCCAGGACTTGCGTTTATAAAGAGCCCTCCTCCTCTTGACCGCCTCCCACAGGCGTCTCTGACCTGGGGACACAGGAACGACCCTTTATATAACCGTACCCTGATGCTGCGCTCAAGTAACATGGGAGTTACCGCGATTACATTACCTTCAGACTTGTAAATACTGTTCAGGCTAACAACCAACTGGTAGATGAAAGTAGGAATTTGGGATCTTTCGAGAGTGCCACTATATCGCCTACCTTTCAATAGTGAGTAGGTCGTTATGTAAACTGTTAACTACTCAATAACACTGTTATGACCTGTGGTCATATTTTGCTTTGTTTGCGTTAATGTCCCTCCCTCTGTACATGTTTCTTTGTCTGCAGGTGCTCGATAATGGCCTAACCCTAACCCTTAATTGGGTGTTCATTAATTGGCCGTTGAAAAACAATCTTTTTTTTCATATCTTTTCAACTTTCATAACTTTTCAACCCACATGAAATGACAGTGTATCTTTACCTTACCCCCTAGCAGGGGGCCTACAGGGATGCTATTGGAGAAGGCTTACAGTATGCTAACGTGGCTCTGACAGAGCGAGCAGGGAGCTAACGGAGGGGACAGGGGCACTAGCCCGCAGCGTACCGGGCCGCCCCATGCCGATCTTCTCCAGGTCTTCGTTCTTGACGTAGTCGAAGTGGGAGAGCCGCGTGACGTTGAGCTCGTCCCGGATCCTCAGGAAGTATTGCTGCAGCTGCACGTCACTCAGCAGCTCAGCCAGCCAATCAGTGCCCTCCTCACACTGCAGCTAACACACACACATTGACACACAAGTTAACACACTAAATAACAGTACATCAGTAAGTACCCTCCTCACAGTGCAGCTAACACACACACACACACACACACACACACACACACATGATACGAAACAATGCATAAGTAAACTCTGATGTACGGTGTTCACACACACACATACACACATTAATACACGCAGATGAGCACACACATAAACACACACACAGTAGCCAATCACAGTAGCACGAGTGAGAGATAGGTCAAGAAGCTTAACACTTTACCATTGGTCCTGCATCGTTCGCCCTCATCCCTCTGTCACTGCGCTCCTCTTCCTCTGCCTCCGGCTCCTCCCCCCTGGCATAGGGGAGGCGCTGGTACACATAGCTCTCCCCCATGGCTACTGGCTCTGCTCCTCTCCTGCTCCTCTCGCTCCCTCTCCTCCTCCTCCTCCCTCTTTCTCTCGCCTATTCCCTATCTCCCTCTCCTCCTCCTTCACAAAATCTCCCTCCTTTCTCTCAAGTCTCACCTGATTTTTTTTTCTCTCTCTCTCTCTCTCTCTCTCTCTCTCTCTCTCTCTCTCTCTCTCTCCTATCTGACCTCTGTTTCGACGGAGGCCTTAGCTTGTGTTAGCTCTCAGTGCTAACTCTGTTCCTATACAGAACGAGCGGCTTGCCTAGCTCTGAGCGCTAACTCTGGTCAGGTTTGGTGTCTCGCTGTCCCCTCTCAGCTCCACCACCTTCTCTGCGGGGCGGTGCTGTGTCTAGTGCACGTCTTTACGTGCACGCTCTCACACATACGTGTGCACGTGACTGGAGGCATTTGACACCACGGCCCCCTCGTGCACCATCCCCTGGCCTCTGTGACCGTGTGTCTTCAATTTATTCTCTCTCCTAGTCTCTCTCTCTGTCTCTCTCTCTCTCTGCACCACTTCATACAGTACAGCACATTGCTATGCTTTTTCCCTCCCTCACTGTGTTTCTATGTCTATCTCTCTTTCTCCATTTCTCTCTCCGTCTCCCTTTCTGGATCCTTGCTAGCCCGCTCGCTCATTCTGGACGCCCCATAGCATCCAAACCAACCGCTGCTTAATTATTCAGCATCCCAAATTGGAGGAGAGAGGAAGAGAGAAAGGATGAGAAGGTGAGTGAGTGAGTGAGTGAGTGAGTGAGTGAGTGAGAGAGAGAGAGAGAGAGAGAGAGAACAGCCATGTTAAACATACAAGCAGAAATATGGGAAAATATGCTGAAAGTCAGAGGAGTGTAACTCCAAACATAGCTGTTATAGCATAGGCTGTGTAACCATGGCAACAGCCGACAGGCATAAAGACAGAGACGGATAGAACGGCAGACGAGCTAATGGCTTAAATTAGCACCACAGTAATAATGTACATCAGCCTCAGAGTGGGTGGTTTTGAGGCAGTTGGTGAATGACGTAGTATGTACCTTGTTTGCATGTTAAGGTAGAAGGAATCACAATTTAGCAGGTATGTGTATATATATATATATAATATATATATATATAATTATATACATATATATACATATGTATACACATATATATATATATATATATATAAAATATATATTTATTGTTTATTTTTGTTCTATTATCATAATTATATTTATCTACCGGACGTGGGTATCCAATGGGTTGGGTTCTGCACGCCTACCGTTCGTCTGCTTTCATGCGGATGTTGGGGTCACCTGCTGGTAGAGGCCATGCGGATCCTCTGCACCCGCCTGATTCCGGGAGAGACGTCATGAAAACAGAAGAGCAACGTCACTGTAACACATGCACAATATACATACAACGACCCTGACCTGGTCACCCTTCCAGCCCCCTCAGAAGACGCCAACTACAAAGCTGATGAGATTATAGTCCCTGGCCTGGCGATGACATTTCCAGTATGACGCGAGTCCGCTCACCTGGCCAGTCTGTCTGCCCATCAAACCTTAGCGTTCCTACTCCATACCGTAGACATTGATATTAGCTGGACATTGACACTGCATCGACTGCACACACCAAGCGATAATAGGTCACGTCTCTGTCACATGCCGAGCGCCGCTCACACACGCACAGAAACACAGTGATCCACATAAACACACGGAGGAGGCGGTGTGGTTGGCTAGAAACACCATGCTATACGTACCTATAAAGGAAAAGCCTCTTGGAAGATGGCTATTTCTGGGTAAATATGCAGTCGCTACTCTACGAGAGCGACTATTGCGACAAAAACATGCCGTGGTGATGCGCAGGTTGTACCCTCTCAAGCAGATCCGTTATCTCGGCGGGTCGCGCGGCGCCGCGGTTCACTCCGGGGCGCCTCCAGTGGCGGCGCTCAGATCCTCCGCGTCATTCCTGTGCGTAACCTTAAAGAGCCAAGTGAACGCGTTTCGGTTGCCTATATATTGTTAGGGAGGTGTACTCCTGTGATTTTAATTGTGAGGGGGCTCAAAGGAATATGAGCGCTTATTTTGAATGGCAGTCATGATTAGTGACGTCAATTTGGCAGCATTGAGTAGTCGGCTGCAATATGGTACGCCGTTGATGTTATCTGTGTATTCCACCTACAATATTAAGTGTGTTATAAGGAGGATTTGGAGTTGAAAATGCTTTATTTTAAAAACAATCTTTTCAGATCGCTTCAATAGAAATTGTTACACATCGACGGTGATTATGGCTTATGGGCGCCCTCTGGCGATCGTTTAAAATATTACACAGACAACAAGATTTAAGCAGGTGAAGCATTTATTAGCTTGCAGAATGTGCAGGTAGAAGTGAAGTTTAACAACATGGTATGAATCAGGATGAATCAGGATAGAAAACTCTTTAATATGGAGCAAAGTAGATATGGAGTTCCAATGCCTATACTATTTGTAATCTTAACATGTATAATATGATGCATGACAGCAATATAGTTGACTGAACTATCAGAAAGATTAGAGGAGACCGTTTTGCCCAATCAACCATAGTAATTTTCCTTTTTTTTCTTAATAAGACAAACATGCATTAACATTTCCAAAATGTAATTTTGATGTATTTTAAACGTTGAAACTTGTAGATAATGAATTCAAGGCTAAAGAACGAAGGGAAACTCAGAACATTTTCATTCTCAAGCTAGTCCTGCAGAGCAGTGAAGAAACCAAGGAAAAGGGGTAACACCGGCCTGCACTGGGGGATACAGTTCTAAAACTATACACAGTATCTGAGGTGCTCACCGACAGAAACCATAACCTGAAACCCACCGAATATCACAATCCTTGCCAGCCAAGAGTTAAATAAATTAACATTTAAACTCAAAGAGCAACCCCCTCTTGTGTATTTTCTGACACACATAGGAAAGTGTCATGGTGATTGAATGTAAAACAGAGGATGATTCAGAGGGTGAGCCGCTAATAAAGCGTGAGTGGCCGCTAGGGGGCACAACCTGAAACTACAGGGGAAAAAAGCAGCAGAAATATAAAAAAAAAAACTTTGGGAAGCACTGTACCCGATAAGTTGTTCCACCTTGAGTGAAATATGAGAGGCACTGCTCTCGATACACACATTTCTTGTGCACACACACACACACACACACACACATAGACACACACAGGTAGATAAAAACTACCATCTCTTCTCTGCATTATGAAAGGCCCTGCTTCCGATAATGACAATATTTAATTATAGAAGACCCTGCTTCTGATAATGTATAACATTCTGAAAGGCATTCCGACAATGTCTTGGATTCCGGAAGACCGCACATTCCGATACTATACCTCATTATAGAAGACCCTGCTTCTGATAATGTCAATATTTAATTATAGAAGGCCCTGCTTCTGATAATGTATAACATTCTGAAGGCACTCCGACTGACAATGTGTTTGATTACAGAAGACTGCATTCCGATCATTTAGTTCTTAATAGAAGGCCATGCTTCTGATAATGGATTATGTCCTAAAAGGCGTTCTTACGGACGATGAGTTTGATTGCAGAAGACTGCATTCCGATAATGTATTCATTATAGAAGGCCCTGCTTCTTAATATGTCCTTTCATTATAGGACACTGCTACGCAAATCTCTTAAATAACAAAACGCCTTCCCCTTGATAATTGACTAATGACTTTGCAGCCAGGGCAACGTGAACAACTCCTGGTCATTACAAACCAAACAACTGCAAACTTCTGCGACGGTGTTGAAAGGTCTTGCATTTTGGGATGGCCAAATTGGAAAATTTTACGTTGCAAGGCGGTGGGCAGTTCTCTTCAAAAAATGAACTTGATGAATGAACTTGAGAGCTGAACACAACATCTTTAAAGCACATTAAATAGACCATAGGGAATCATCTAGGATGGCCCAAGAGCCCTTCATTCTCTTTTCACAATAAAAGCACCAAACAAAAAGGTGTAACAAAACAGTTGAAGCTCATACTGTGAAATTAACCGCACCTTTAGATGACATGTGTACCGCATATGGCCATGGGCTATCGACACAAATGCATTTCTAACTTGAAACGGCACTTCTTTCTTTACGCCGGGGAACCATGGTCCAGTCTCCGTGGAAACGGAGCAGGAGTGGTACTGAGGAGCAGATGCTGCTAAGGCTGAGACGGTATAACCGTCATAATTATGGAAGTCACTGCTTCCGATAACGTTGCGTAGATATATACAAAAATAAAAAAGACAAACTTAAATTATAGCGTACACTGTCGCTGATAAAATAAATATTATAAATAGTATTGAGGATGATATCACACTTAAGGTTTTAAATCAAGATCTCGTTTGGTTTTTAGTACTGCGAGTTTCGACTGATATCAATTATCTTAAGTGCAATATCCTTACAGTGCTTTCAGCAAGAGGTCTTCACGGGAAAGAGGTCTTCACGGGAAAGAAGCCTCCTCAGTAACGTACAGTGTTTGATCGGTTGCGATTAAATGCCGCAATTTACCTTTGACAGAATAAACTTTGCAGCTAGTGCCCACTAAAGTTAAACTGCAATGCTCTTTATCTGATCAATGCATCTTAACCCTAACACAGCCTTGAATCCCTCAAAATCCACACACACACACACACACACACACACACACACTTAAGAGCAACCACTCATCGTGAAATACAAGGACGCCAGCATACACATGTTTGTCTTTCTGATCAAACGAGGTGATGTCACTCTTTATAGTTTGCATAGCTAGTGACCTTGCATCCATTTTACCTAAAGTGCAGTAATGCACGTTTCATCAGAGGTGGTGCCTTCTAAACGGTTTGATTTCAGAGAAGTTACTCACACACACACACACACACACACACACACACACACACACACACACACACACACACACACACACACACACACACACACACACACACACACACACACACACACACACACACACACACACACCTTCCCACCCTCCCACCCTCCCACCCTCCCACTCTCCCACCCTCCGTCCGTCCCTCCCTCCCACTCTCCCTGCCTCCCGATCACATCTCGTTGTCCACCTCCCAGATCTGCCCGGCCATGCTGTCAGCACAGCTCTGCAGGGTCCAGGTGGCCAAGGCCAGCTGGACCTTGAAGTGCTCCATGTCGCTGGTCTCCAGCAGGGAGGCCAGAGTGTGGGCCCCGCGCCCGGCCAGCAGGTGGCGGAAGGGAGTGTCTTGAGGCGTGACGTAGGGGGACAGGAGGCATTGCTCCGCCTGGGTGGAGCGAAACGCAGAGAGGAGGGGGTTTCATCAGAAAGGGAAGGTTAACCCCTCAGGTCACTTTCTTCTGTTGAAAACGGTTGCGTTTGGGTTTCTGCAGACATTTGTTTGACACGTTTTGCCTAAAATCTATGGTCATCAAATGGTGGAAATACTATGTCAAATATAAGTCTGTACCATCACAAAAATGTGAAAACAATTGAACAGGGTGGATTTCTATCGGCTCTGTTCCCTAACCTGTGGGCATCGTTGCACTGGATGCCAAACCCCTCATCTGCTCCTTAATGAAACGTGTCTGTATTCCCTAATACTCGACATGAATTCAAATGTCTGCAATGACCAAACATATAGAAATAGACATCGGACGGGTTGGGCACGCCTTTGGATCTCAGCAGTCAGGTGAACAAAGAGATCTCTGCAACTTTGTAAAAATCAAAGTGTAACAATAGTGGGCAAGTACAAAGGCTGGAGACCATCACAGACGTCCTTATTAAACAGGGCTCCGCTGGTCTACTCACCACCATGATGCGCTCGTTGATGATTCGGCACGCCTCCGCGTCATTAAAGTCCGTGTTGAGGAAGGCTGTGTTGAGGTCGGCGGTGGCTTTGCTGTAGGAGCCGCCTGCGCTGGCGATCCAGGTGTAACTGACGTTGCTCAGCGTGCCGTCCTGCCACACACACACACACACACACACACATTTTTAAAATGCAGAGATAATTGACGGCAGGGTGCAACCAAGGTGGAAACCCACTGATTAATAATACTACAGATGATTCAACACCACAAGACCTCGCAATACGAAACCCTGGCAGCATCACATCAGGGAGCTTCCAACCCAGACGTGTGCTGGACAGACCTACCACGACCGGCCCCCACCAGGGGGCTACGCATGTGGAGCCTGTGTGCGGTTGGAGCCTGTGTGCGCGTGGACCCTGTGTGTGGTGCGTGATGGTTACCTTGGTGAGCTGGGCGATGTGGCGGACCAGTTTGCTCACTGGCTCGTCGATGGCCTCCACGTTGCGACTGAGGTCCAGCGGCAGCCTGTGGTCGTGGACGAGCCGCAGGACCATCCGTCCGGCCAGCGTTGCCGCGGCGATGGCGGTCTCGGGGGTCTTCTGGCCAGTGCTGTAATCCAGGTGGTCCTTGTTATCCAGGCCGGTGCCGTAGTAGCTGTACGCCTCTTCCTGTGCGCGACATATGGACATTGCTCATTACATTGACAGTAAATTTAATTAATCAATCTAATTTAATGATAAATTAACTGGTTCTTTAAAGTTGCTATGTCAAACAAGATTGAGCCCCTCCCAGTTGGTAGGCAAGTTTAGAATATCGTCCAGAAAACAAAACAATGACAGTGTTTTGTTCACTCTAACTGGCTGTGTAAATGTGCTAGCTTATCTCGGCATTCTGAGAGGAGTGAGTGGGAGGGGTTAGGGCTGAATGGGAGGGGTTAGGGCTGAGTGGGAGGGGTTAGGGCTGAGTGGGAGGGGTTAGGGCTGAGTGGGAGGGGTTAGGGCTGAGTGGGAGGGGTTAGGGCTGAGTGGGAGGGGTTAGGGCTGAGTGGGAGGAGTTGATGCTGAGTGGGAGGAGTTGATGCTGAGTGGGAGGAGTTGATGCTGAGTGGGAGGAGTTGATGCTGAGTGGGAGGAGTTGATGCTGAGTGGGAGGAGTTGATGGTGAGTGGGAGGAGTTGATGGTGAGTGGGAGGAGTTGATGGTGAGTGGGAGGGGTTTGGGCTGAGATGAAGGGGTTTATGGTGAGTGGGAAGGGTTTAGAGTGTGTGGGAGGGGTTTATGGTGAGTGGGAAGGGTTTAGAGTGTGTGGGAGGGGTTTCGTGTGTGTGGGAGGGGTTTAGAGTGTGTTGGAGGGCTTAAGGGTAAGTGGGAGGGGTTTGGGGTGAGTCTGAGGGGTTTGGGGTGAGTCTGAGGGGTTTGGGGTGAGTCTGAGGGGTTTAGGCTAAAAGGTAGGGGTTTAGGGTGAGTGGGAGGCTTTTGGGTCAGTGGGATGGTTTGGTGGGATTTGGGAGCATCGATACTGACAATCTTGTAAACAACGAGAGGAAGGGGCTGGCCAGCATTTCGTTTTACAGAATACGTCAGTTGTAGTGTCTGATTTGTGACCCCTGACAAAATTGCTAATTAAATCCAATAAAACAAAAGCCTTACACCCTTGGTGATGATGTGGAAGGACATGGAGGGGATGCCAGAAGAGGTGAGGAAGGGATAGGCCGGGTCATCTAGAGCCATGGGTCTCAGCCTGAGAGGAGACAAGACACAAGACACAGCTGAACAGGTCTCATCCTCCCGTTTACTATTACCATTGATTTAGCAGACGATGGATCAAAAAATATGTATTATTCATGCATCTTTTCCACCATTTATAACAACAATCCAATTGTGCCGTTATGAGTTATGAGAATGCAACCCTATTTAGTCTTACCAGTCCTTCCCTTCCAACGTATCATACACGGTCCCGGGCTCAGTTGGACTCCTCACCTGGAAACACAAACTGGGTCAGAAACCCCCACCGCTGCATCCAAACCCACACAACTAAACATTCTGCGTCATGCTTCATCGTTCAACAGAGAATCCATCTTTAGGGTTTGATCCTCAATGCACTACTTCTGCTCACATCCTTGATGGTCTTCTCGATGAGGCCGCGCAGCAGGGGGCTGGCCGAGGCCATGAAGCTGCCCTTGCCTGGAGGGGAGAGGAAAACGACACGTTAGGACCTCATCGAACACGCCGGGCAGAGACGTGAGGGAGGAGGAGCACGGGTGTGCACCGTACTCACCCATGACCACCCCGTCCAGGCTGATGTAGGTGAAGGCCTTGTGGGCCAGGGAGGGAAGGTACCCCTGTGGAGGGAGGGAGGGAGGGAGGGAGGGAGGGAGGGAGGGAGCAGCGTGGTAAGACAACCGGACCACACGCTCAGCAGCATTGCTATTTCGAGACGGAGCCTAAAGTCTGTACCTCCAGCCACTCGGTGGCGCCAACGTTTCCGTACTCCCCTGCACTCCAGCTGGCAAACACAATGGACCTCCGGGGTCGGAACTCATCTGAACGGAATGAACACACGTGGTACCGCACTTAAACAAACATTTCAGTGGTATTTACATCACAAGGAAATCAAGGCTGATATTGGATTGCTTTTAATCGGAACATGAAGACACTTTTTTTTTCTCCAATATCCACTTGACAAGAGATGGAAGGCGCAGATCTATTCAGAACATTTACTTAAACAAGTAGTTTTTTTTTGAGTCAACCACCGTAATTAGCCCGTCATCTTAACGACGGATAAGGGAACCGAATAGCGAACCTATTCATACCCGAGTCGAAACACAACATGTAACTTTGAATGGGAGCCTCGTAATTCCTCCACAGACCGGACACAGACGGCTGGTGTGGTGATGCCCTCACCTTTCTCCACCATCTCGTAGACGGCCCGGGCCAGCTCCATGAGGACGGCCGTGCCCACGGTGGACCGGGCGTAGCCGCGTCCCCACGAGTCCCTCTGGGCTCCGATGATCACGTAGCGATCTGCACACAACACAATGAGACAAAACGCACTCACCCATACAAGCCATCCTAGATGCGGCTACTGTGCATTTATCCCCAGTAAATGACATGTGCATAATGTATGTCTTTACAAACATGCATTAGAAATGGTGGAGGTAAAACACAAGCTCTACTGTTTAGAGTCGAGTGCTGCTCCACTACACCAGTTACTGCCCTGGATAGTGAGGATGTGGGACATTATTTTTGGGATAAGCACATGAACTAGTCCGCAAAATGACCCGCTTTGGACCTACCGGGGTCGACGAAGCCCTTGATGACTCCAAACACGTTGTGGAGCTCTCGGTCGACCTGGACGTTGTTGATCTCCACCGTGGCGTTGACGCTGCCTCCCAGCCTGTAGGTGACGCCACTCAGGAGTCCTGTGAAGCCGCTGTGGGCCTCCACCTCAGGCCCGCCGATGTCCCTGGACCACGAGGGAAACATGACAGCCGATAAGGTTTGGAGATCCAACGTACAGTTCGTCTTCATCGTGTGATACTGATGTTGTTATTTTCGATTAATAGGCAGGATAGTATATAATAATAATAATAATAATAATAATAGGTTGAATATTAGGAGGCGAACAAAGTTACTTTTGGCAGGGAGTTGAAATAAATATATACTGCATCTATACAATATAGTAATATGATGTGAATATTATCATTAATTATCATGTTCTCAATGTTTGTCGTCAACTGCCACTCTGTACACGAATGAAGGAAAAGGTTGCGCTACCGTAGGATGGCGGCGGCCATGCTGGCAGTGAGGGTCTGGGCAGGGATGGAGGGCAGGCCCGAGGACCTGGTGGAGAGGAAGCGGGTGTGCTTGATGGAGGGGAAGCCAGGGGTGTTGGGGTCTCCAGACCCCAGGTGGACCTGGGGGGGGGGGGGGGGGGGCAAACCAGACAGGACCATTGAGATGTGTGTGAAACAATAACCCTCTCCTTCACAGGAGATACAAAAGGCCTTTAGACAGAGAGGATTGGAGTGAGGGCAACAATAAATAAAATACGAAATGTCCAAATTAATTAATTTATCAACACTCATCATCTTCATTTTATTAATACAATTATTTATATATAAATGAAACAAACGTAATTTTCTACAAAAACTCCCAGCATTAAGCAGTGTCGGGCATTTTAACTTTAAAAAGGTGTGTGTTTCACACATACAGGAGTCCTGCCCAGACCAGCATGCAAGGAGAAGGGAGGGTTGCTACTCACGTGTCCAAAGAGCTCTGTATCGTCGTTGTACTTGTACTCCTGGGGGTCTGGGTACACCAGAACCGCAGCAGCTCCCTTGCTAGCAGCATTAGCCACCTGAAAGCACAAAAACACAGTCAGTTTGACCAGTCTTAACCATGGTCCGCCAGGAAAAGACTTCAACCACATGAATAAGAATCCAATGCAGGAGGATAGAACTTATTATTTACACCTCAAAATACCGCATGCATTCACATTTGAGCTAAACTTCATGCTAGGAATACATTTTTTCTACTCCCGTTTTGCGATATTGTTACTATAGTTATTAAAAAGGATTAACTAGGCTGGTGCCAACATACATGCTTCATGCCTTGACATGCCAACAGCCGTACCAACCTGCTGGGCAAAGCTGATCTGTGGGGAGGCGCGGATGAGCATCACACTGCCCGCCACCGCAACGCGCTTATCCTCCAGCAGGCTGAAGTCTTTTGGGCCAGCGTAGTTACCGTACACCACTTTACCCTGCACACACGGTAAGTAAAAGGAGCTTTCAGTACATTTCATTTGTACATCGTCAGATATACTTTTATGTAAGGTAGTATATCTATCAGGTAGTTGAACCATTTGTTCCGGAATTAATTTAGATGAGAACAACAGATTTTCAATCATTCTAAATACTCGAAGATGCCTTTAATAGAAAATGTACCACACGACTGCTCTTTGTATACAAAGTAGGAATTTCCTTTAATTTCTCATTATTAGGAATAAATACAAATTTGAACCTAGAGTATCCCTGCATGAGAGAATGGCAAATTATTTTTTAAACCAATAATATACTAATGTATTTTTGTGAAGCTCAACTTTGTCAACCCCAGAATCAGTACATTCAGAATCAAGACCTCCAAGTCGCTCCTATACGTTTGTGTCATACGGACTCTCAGGTCCAGATGTCCCAGACCAAATAACCATCTCACACAACACATAGATATAGAAAACGTTCAGGTTGTGGTGCGTGTCCGTTGATCTCACCTGGACGCGTCCCTTGGCGCTGTAGGCCAGGTACCCTTTAGGGTGGAACACCTCCTTACCAAACCGAACTGTGTTGGGCTGGTTGCTGTGAAGCAGAAGGTCAAGGTTGGTTTTGTGGTTCCCTCACCAAACAAACACGGTTTGCACTGGTGTGGCTGGTGCAGGTACTCAAAAAGAATGTGATAGCGTGAAGTTATTGCAAAAGAAGAGCGCTTTATGTTACGTAAACTATATTCCCATTACGAAGCTTAGTGCCAAATACTTTTGGCACTAAGCTAAAAAGGAGACATAGTATCACAGTGTGGACAAAAGCTTCATACAGAGCAAGAGATAAGAACTGTATTAATCCCAGAACAGAAATTCGGGATGAAAACCACTGGATCAACTCTCCTAGCAAATGAAAAAAAAAACTTTTGTATATGGTAGGGCTGCTCGATTATGGGAAAAATCATAATCACGATTATTTTGGTCAATATTGAAATCACGATTATTCAAACGATTATCTTTGAGTCTGAAAACGTGTTGTATTTATTCACCATGTCTCTCCCAAAAAAAACGTTGTAACTGAGAACTTTGAAATTACGCCTTAAAAAAATACACAAAATATGTGTCCAGCTGTTCTGACCTTTCTATAAATCATTAAAAAATAATAATAAAAAAAAAAATTATAATTCACAAAAAATCGGATAACTCGATTATGTTAATTTTCTGATCGTTTGACGCTAAAATCGTAATCGCGATCAAAATTCGATTGATCGCCCAGCCCTAGTATATGGCCAGATTTGAGAATGCACTGTGCTCGTCTACTAAGCAACACTCGGAGCCGATCTGTGTTAGCATTATCTGCACATTTATACAAACAGGATTAGCATCAGCCGCTCAAAGCATGTATATAATCAGGGTTAGCATTCCTTCAGCTGCATTGTATCTTATCTGGGTTAGCATGTATTAACCTGTCTTGGATCGGCAGCTGGACGTTGTTGATTCCCATCCATGGCTTCATCTCCTGCTGTTTGAACTGCAGGAGGATGCGGTTCACCAGCAGCTGGTCCTCGCTGCTTCCTGCAGTCCGGGACGCCACATCTATATCACTGCAGACAGGGGGGGGGGTCAAATGTAGATTTAGTATTCATAGTAATTAGCAGGGAATGACATTGTCATCAAGCAGCGTGTAGGGGTTAGGCATCTTGTTGACCAATGCCTGTAGGTAGACTGGGGGGACATTGAGGCTCAAACACAGGGAGGCAACTGTACACAGAACTGATTCCTGCATGAGGCTAGGCGTTAGGTCTAGGTTATCATTAATCCATTCATCCTTGATTAAACCTCCCTTAACTAGAGCCCGACCGATATAGGATTTTTAAGGCCGAAACCGATACGAATATTTTGTGATTTAAAAATCTGATATATCGGCCGATATATATATATAAAAAAAAAAAAATCCAGAAACGCACATGAATTAAGTGCCGATATATCAGTCGGGCTCTACCCTTAACCAGACTTTTGAATTCATCATTTGACAATTGATCACATAGGAGAATGCTTATCCACCAACCAAGTTACAACACAATGTCAATCCTAAAACATCAACAGTAGTCACGTTTCCATCGAAAGGTGAAGCGAATCTTTAGAAAGTTCACAAAAAAGAAATTCAAATTAGGTGCGTTTCCATCAAGCTGTTTGAGCGGAAAACTACATGCCTTCCAGGGCTTGTCGTATCCTTTTATAAGATGCTCTCTCTTATGGTTAGGTCTTGATATATAGTGGAATTGCGTTGTTGTTTTCCATCTAAAACAGCTGTAATCTTTTTTTCTTCGATGAGAGCAAGGAAAAGTTGAACCTCTTCAGCGGTCCTCACGCATATCTATTATTCACATTGGCCATCTGTTTTAAAGGATGTATTTAAAGGATACATTGTACATATTTATAATTCAAAATGCGTCCCAGCCTTTATACCACAGATACTCTAGGGTATATAGCATATAACTGCGTTGTCTGATTACAGTTTAATTCATTTTTCACAATTTACCAGCTCTCGTTTTGAAGGCTGAACAGACAATTTGACTGGAACTACTTAGTAGTTGTCCATATATCAGGTATTAATGGATGTATATATCAGGTATTAATGGATGTATATATCAGGTATTAATGGATGTATATATATCATATATATATATATATATATATATATTAGAGCTGTCAGTTAAACGCGTTATTAACGGCGTTAACGCAAACCAAATTTAACGGCGTTAAAAAAATTATCGCGCGATTAACGCAATTATTTTATTAAACAAAAAACTTTTTTTTTTTTTTTTCTTTGGCTCAAAACAAAGAAGCAGTAGCCTGACTGCTATGTTCAAATGACATTTGTTCAAAGCAGTCATTTAATTGCACTATAGGCTATTTTTTTGTATTGTCCTGTTTTGATCAGTATATGCCATCATTTGCACAAGGCAAGCCGATGCACTTCACCATGTTGATAAGAGAATTAAAATGAGAAGAATTATGGGACAAAAAAATCAAGGGATATTTAGCATAGAAAAAGAATTTGCGATTAATCGTGAGTTAACTATGACATTAATGCGATTAATCACGATTAAATATTTTAATCGCTTGACAGCTCTAATATATATATATATATATATATATACACATATCCTTTAATTATACCGTAACGCTTAAATATATATATATATATTGGCGCTACAAGTCTATGTCGGCAGCGTTGCTATGGCCGGTCGTTATGCAGTCCTGTGTTATGCAGTCCTGTGTTATGCAGTCCTGTGTTCAATGTTCAATGTTCGCTACGTCACAACTGTTTCGAAAAGTGTGTTTCCATCTCTCATTTTGCGCATTTACTCTCTTTCGCATTTGTCGAAAAAACACCTCAAGCGAGCCAAAAAACATTTTTGCGAATTAGAGGATTTTTATGCAAATGTTGGTGTTTCCGTCACAGTTTAATGATTCGATACTTCAAAATTGGCATAGAAGCAGGGGGATGGAAACGCAGCTAGAATGTCATATGGTTTCTGTGGAAAAAAAAACTTCAACGAATATCATATATAGAATCATTTTTCATTTGCTTTTCAAAAGTACCTGCGGTTGCCGATTAATACCACCTATAAGAAGCCATAACCCTTTATGGTTGTTCCCAGGGAGAATGGATCAATACATGATACAGAACCAGTACCTCAGGGCCTTAGTCAGCGTCTGGGCGTTCAGCCTCTCAGACAGCAGGCGTGTGATGTCCCTCCAATCCATAGACGGTTTCGGAGCTTCTGCAGGCACGGGCGGATTTTCCACAGACGACTGAACGGCCCCTGATGTGGTACAGCTGATTGGCTGCTGCTGAGGCTTACTGTGGCTCACGAAACCAATCAGGAGGCCTGGCAAGGATAAGGCCGCGGGCAGAGGGTAGATGAGTCAACACAAGGAAATTCTCCTTCGCAGGGTTGCCAGAGGTGTAGGCGCCTTTGAATATGTGTAGATGTGCCTCTTTTACGGTATAGCCCAACAGGTAAGACATGGCATTAGCACGAACAGGGTTAAGGGTTCGAGTCCCACTGCGACTCGAACCCCACTGCTACCCTTGCTAACAAAACTTAAACTCAAGGTATCGTTAAACAATTTGGATTTAAGTGGCCACAAGGCACACCTTCTCTATTGATGTTTTTGCCCATTAATAGGACACGTCACAAGAGGTCTAGTGCACTTTGGTGTACTTTGTTTGTTGACAATTCAACTCAAGGAACGAATGGAGATCCCACTTTATTGAGATGCACCAGTACTAACCCTGTCTTTCTGATCCCTAGAGCGACGGTGCATCGAGTCTTTTCGGTGGTCAAAGGACTTGTCTTTGTATGTAAATGTAGGACGCGGGCAAGGATGAGGAGGACGAGGGTGGGAGCTCACCGATGAGGAAGATGAGCAGGGTGCCGAGGGCCATGTAGAAGTACTGATGCCGGCGCTTGGTGGCCGGGTGGGGCTGGTAGGAGGGGTAGCCCGCGGCCGGCTGCCCGTTGACCTCTGTGGTGTCGTCCAGGGTGTCCTCCGACAGCCTGACCTCCACATGCTGAACCCCGTCCCGCTCCGGCTGCAGGGAGAACCGGCTGTAGCGGCCACCTCGGACCTGGAGGGAGGGAGGGAGGGAGGGAGAGAGGGAGGGAGGTAGGTAGAGGGAGAGATGGTGGTAGAGGGAGAGAGGGAGAGGGATGGAGGTAGAGGGAGAGAGATGGAGAGATGGTGGTAGAGGGAGAGAGGGAGAGGGATGGTGGTAGAGGGAGAGGGATGGTGGTAGAGGGAGGGAGGGAGAGGGATGGTGGTAGAGTGAGAGAGGGAGGTAGAGGGATGGTGGTAGAGGGAGGGAGCCAGGGACAGATGGAGGGAGAGGGAGAGTGATGAACAGACAGTCCAGAGGGAGGGACAGAAAAAGAGAGAGAAACAGACGAGTATGTATCAAAGGGAGACGAAAGATACATTAAGGAGAGTAAAACCAATGTACAAAGAAAACCAGTAACAAATTTGTCAAAAAGTAGATCTACAAATACAGAGAGCACATGACTCCTTCATTTAGCCTGGGGAGAGGCTAATAAAGTTAAAACATAAATCAATAAAGTACAGATAATAAAGAGAGAGAGCTAGACATCGCCTTTTGCCATTATTTTGTCTTTGAGGCATCAGTTATTAGAGGCAGGTCAGTTGAGATGTTGGAGATACCAAAATATGAACACATCCTTTTATCTCTACTTTGTTGTGGGGTCAAGCAGAAACGGCATGGATAATTTTTTTTTTCCTGAATTTCCACTGACAATCCAGCAGCGGCAGTGCACTGCTGCTGGATGCATAGGGGAAACATTGAAGAGACCTTGTAAACTAAGAGATTACATAAAATGTTACTCTGTAATGCAAAAAAAAACTAACGGAATACATAGAAGTTACAAAATAACATCCAACCCACCATGTTGTTGAACGCCGTTCTGACTCGCTCCATTGTTGACACTGTGGTTAATCCTCAAACTGGAATGTAGAAAAGGGGTCAACATAAAAACTAAACACAAAAATTAGGGAGATGGACGGATAGAGCATGGATAATGTTTGGTCGACATATAAGACTTATTTTGATTCAGGGCAGTGACAGCTCAGCATGACACACACAGTCAGTTTGATCCACAGAAGGGCCTCTTTTGGGGCCTCAAGGTCAAATGTTCCAGTTACAAATCTTCTCCACCATCAGACCAAATAGCCAACCATCAGACCAAATAACCAACAATCTTTAAAAGGTCAAGTTTCACATGACCTTTTTAAAGATTGTTGAGTCTTTACCAAAATAAAAAGAACCACTATTAAACCCAACCATCATTCTTTTAATAAGATAATAAAGAAAATAAGAAGGAACAAACAAACTAAATGAATTCCTAATCTGTAAAAATATAATCAATATTTTCTCATAGACAAGCATGCATCAGCCCCATGTTAGCCTAGAAGCTAGAAAGATTTGCAGTATGAGGAAGTTGCGGAATCCCCCACACCTTTTTGACATTTACGAGAAGTTACTTCCTCCACGACAGACTAACGGTGTAAACCACCCACAGACCCCAAGAAACGCCTTAACCGTGACAGCCTGGCATGCCTTTGGTTGATTATACCAACCTAAAGGTCATCTCAGTGAAATGCCCCATAACAAACACGGTTTAAGCCAGATAGACCCATTGGTGTTTTGAGTGAGGACAGAAGACAGAGATATACCCATTGTGTTTTTAGTTATGACATAGATGGGCTTGTGCTGTGCAAATCCTACTTTCATAACAGACCAGACCCATGGCCCATGGATGCTCACCAGACTGTCTGCGAGAAACCAGCTCTACCACTCCCCTTTACATTCGCCATTCCTGCCATAGCCGCTACATCACAGCCCATTATTGTTCCGTCAGAAAAGATATGCCCAAGTTCACCCCATTTAGACTGATTGCATGAAAACATAGAGCTTGCATGTGAAACACTGATATCATGAGCTCTTTTCAAACAGAAGGTGGCAAGTTAAAGAAAAGGAGACAAATTGTGTCATACAAGGAAGTATTTTTTTTTTTAATCCTTATAAAGTGTCCTACTGTAGAAAAGCGGTCTAAATCCAAGGCATGTCTTATTATTAAAATCCCATTCTATACATCTGTAAAGATACAAATAACTGCATATTATCATCATATGTATTCTACAGCTTCTCCCCAATAGTATGAGTATCACGTTTCCTCTCTGCACTGTAGTTATATTACTGCGACACTCAAGCACCCCCGTCAGGGATCAATAAAGTATAAAGTCATAGGCTACCTGCAGTACTGTGTCGACACAGTTCTCGTTCTTCATGGTTTAGGTTGAAACCGTTCTAGACATATGGGAAGTTAAGGTTAGCCACATCGTCTGTGTGTCAAGGTCGTGATATAGAGACTATCACCACTATGTCAGAGATCCAGGTGATATTAAATAAAAAACGATGTTGGGGAATGATAACGTTATGCTGCTGACATACTATTTAGTTTTATAAAACAGTTAGTTCCGGCCAAGTAATTTGATTGGACAAGAGGCATTCCATGAGTGCTGATATAACAGCACTTGGACATTTAAGTATACATTTATCACTTTACAGGTGTTCTCATAACCTTTAAATTATGTTATTAACAGTCTTTATGTAGCTTTGATTGCAACAACCTTTGCACCGCAAAGATTATCACGTTTCCAGACACAACATTGGAGTTCAATTATGAACAGTAAGAAGGGTCAACAGAGGACGAAGAGAACGTAACGTAACATGTAGACCTATTCAAAGTAGCAAGCTAGTGTGTCTATGTGTTGCTTGGCAACCGTTCACTCCCATTCCAGTTGCAGATCTATTTGGGTCAACAAACAAATCATAATCCATTGTTGCTTATTACTGTAATCTAATAAACTGTGCATGTAGATGTAGAACTGTTGTATAATATCACACTACTCTCAACCATGCAACATTTGCCATTTTATAAATCCACTGCATGAAAAGTAGGATCTTTGTCAGTTAGCAGCACTATAAATTCCCCTTGAAGTTCAGGTTCACGCACGGCTCTTCAGAAAGCTACTGGGAACTGCCAGGTAATGTTAAGATTAGAGTTTAGATTTCTGGCAGGTAGACAAGCCTGAGAAGCTTGCCCAGCCAGTCTAAGTGAGGCTTTCACCTGTAAATGAAAACGCTAGGAGCTACACAAAATTGTAGGGACTACAAAATTCTATTTGCCATAGAAAAGGTCATTTTAATAGATTTTCCTTATGCTTTGATGAATTACCTTGGATGCCTCTAACAATGATGGACAATGTTATAAAAATTACACCCATTCACACCTAGCTAAGTGTAAATGACCCTCCGCCCTCGCCCACAATTATATATCGTCATTCACAATTTATGGCACATGCACACTTGACAGGCTGTAAATGGCAATTAACTGCCGGGAATTAGTGAAGTTCAAAGGCATTCACAGAAGCAGGGAAACTCTTTTCCTTGCAGTAATCACTCACAAAGAAGCACAGTGAGGTTTAGTACAAATCAAGTCCATACGAGATGGACCATATGAAAGTTTGGGTTATTCCATTAACTTCACAGGATTTTCTCCAGTCAGCCTGTAATGTGTCTACAAACACACTCAACGAGACAGGTTGTGAAATATAGTTACTACCGTGCAAGCTTCCCTGAACAAATCTACCCGCAGCACTTCCTTCTGTTGAGCATGTGGCCTTACCGGTTCGTGTTCGTGTGTGTGTGTGTGTGTGTGTGTGTGTGTGTGTGTGTCAGTTATACATTTCAATGTACTTGTTTGACCAAATAGTTAATACAGGAGCTGCTATTACGTCATTACTCAAGAAGTAATACTCTGACGTAATAACTTTAAGTGAACTGCAGGAAGTAATGAAAATAGTTGGACAGGACGACTGCGGGGAGCCTCAATACAGGGTCGGAGTGACAAGGCATTAAGGGCAGCCTCGGTCCTCAATGCATCAGATAGCAGATAATATGGTTTAGATTCGACCCAAGTGTAGTGCTGCCAGATCCGGCAACGCTGCCAAAGTGCTTCTTATTCCCGGCTGGTCAGCCTCATGGACCTCATGCAGATGGGGAGGAAATGATGCAACCTCCCCTCCTCCGGTCATCTTATAACCGCAAATAATCCCCACTCAATGGTGTGTTGTTCCAGGAGAGACTAGCTGGAGGCAACCAATGCTGACTCCAGCTCTCCAATATAAATGGAGACAGCTCTCCATTTATATTGTCTGACAACTTGCTAAGTGCGCCATACAGAAAACCACCACAGCTCCCCAGCGTTTCATGCAAGTGAACCCGGGAAACGACTCAGAACCTGAACATATATACGATAAAATAAGATATGGCCGCCGAACACGTCAAAACTGTCACAAGCAGCAGCAGCATCCTCTGAATGAACCAAGTCGACTACTGCAGTTACTTGTTTGTAAACGGCAGAGGCAATGCTAACACAGAAATATACTTATTTAGCATTAACATACTTTAGATATATGGAGATACGTGCAGATAATACGTTATTATAGTCTCCTCACCTTTATTGAAAGTAGCGTCGACAGCCGTAACTGTGAAGTAGCGCGCGGCAACCTCTGATGTCCTTACGGCGCGGCTACTTCCGCACCACGTGTTGAATTTTCCTCGCACGTAGGCGCCTCTTGTCCTTGTCCATTCATCACCGTACAACGACACAGGTGGATTACAGGCCACGTCATTGGTGGGGATGACATACAATTTATTGTTAGATCAATCATTCAGCTATCACGTTAAGATCAGGCCCATTGCGTTCTATTCGTGGCAGTAGTTCATGGGAACTACTGCCACACAAAGAACACTATTTAACAATTAGGCTACAACATTTTGGATTGAGCTGAATTTAAATCAAGTCAAGATCATTGAAGAAAGGTTATTTACATATTAGAGGCAAGATGTATTATTATATTTGAATATTTTCTAAAGTGCACGTCTTTTAATTGTCAGACGTACTGGGACCTGACATTATTATGACTAGACGCAAGCAACTATTTAGGGCATAATATTTTATATGAAAACAAAATGTTGGACAAAAACCAAGACAAAGATATGCCTACTAGAAGCAATAATTCCATGGTAATGATATAAAAATAAAGCAAATCCAAATATATAGAACATCCATAGTCGAATTATGTGCTGAAGCAGTTATCTGCAAAGGTCAAAGTTTATTAAACAATTGAGTTTGGTAAGGTTATAACGTCACGTATGACTTTTTCGAAAAACTGGGATGGAAAGAACCTCCTTCGTACTGCGGGTGTCAGAATGGAGCTCCGGTAGCAGCAGGGTGGAGAGCTGATATGCTGGCTGGTGGAAGTCCTGTGTTATGGTCTGGGAGCTGTCCGCCCGTCGGGTCTGATAGCAATGCCGCGTAAGACCTCACCATGAATACATATATATATATATATATATATATATGTATATATATATACATATATATATATATGTGTGTATATATATATATATATCGAGAGAGAGATGTAATTGATACAAAAGTCTCAATTTGAAAAAAATCTATTGTCACTTTTTTCCGCACACCTTTATAGTCTCAATCCTTTACCTTTCACCATATCAGAAAAATGTGCTGCCTTCACACAAGCACATTGAATTGTGTGCGCGTGTGTGTGCGTGTGTTTGTTTGTTTGTTTGTTTGTTTGTTTGTTTGTTTGTTTGTTTGTTTGTTTGTTTGTTTGTTTGTTTGTGTGTGTGTGTGTGTGTGTGTGTGTGTGTGTGTGTGTGTGTGTGTGTGTGTGTGTGTGTGCGTGCGCCTCAGAGTGTGTGAGCGCGTGCATGTATGCGTGTGCGTGTGTGTGAGAGAAAATTTTCTTCCATTACTTTTTCCATACCAATAGAGCCAAATTAATTGAAATGAATTACAAGAGACTATATTCAAAGATTATAAAGATTATATTTAAAAAGGGAAAGCTAAGATACACCTTTCATCTATGGTTTTCCATTAGCAATGATCACTTGCTTCATCGACCACACGGTGGCATATAAAAACCTGCCCTCCGTGTGGCGTGTCCGACTTGAAAATGTATCGCGAGATTTAGG